>NC_091141.1:31083887-31356387 GCF_041381155.1 Argopecten irradians | reverse complement strand
GCTGTACATCAACATGGAATGCTTTATTCGTCAATATGATCCACGTGAATTTGTTCCACATCTGACAGAACTTTTTCTAGCTTCACCCTGAACTTTAACATTTAGGTAATTAAACGTATCTCAGTCCAATCGAACCGTGACGTCACATTTACCAGAACGATGTCATTGTTATTGACGTTGAAATTGTGGTATCGTCTTATTTTTGCCTAATGCCAAACATATGTATTGACAATAATAATGCTTCATT
Source organism: Argopecten irradians (assembly GCF_041381155.1). Taxonomy (NCBI): domain Eukaryota; kingdom Metazoa; phylum Mollusca; class Bivalvia; order Pectinida; family Pectinidae; genus Argopecten; species Argopecten irradians. The sequence continues at coordinate 31,356,140 of NC_091141.1, read as the reverse complement.
TATTGATTTTACTCACTGAATTAAAATACAATAGACCCGTAATTATTCCGAACTGTAAACTTACGGGTTTAAATGTATAATCCACAACAGTAAAAAACGGAGTGAAGCTTCTTATTAGATTTAAAAAACGAATGACTCCTTTGCATAAAAGAAGCCTCTCGCTTCAATCGAATCCATGTAAATAACATATAATATGATTTCGTTATTGATGTCGATCTCGAAGCAAACAGTTTGTGTGATAAACAGCCACATATAGGGTTCATTTTTTCAAAGTCTCACAGTCAAAACTAAAACGGCAAGATACTAACCATGTATATTTTTTTTCATACTGCTATATATAATGTGTTTGTATATAGTGTGACATGGTCGAGGTCCCGCACGTTCGCAAATCAGTTAGTCCGGTAAAACTAAGATGGTTACCAGTAACTCTGGCCCAATGATTGGTGTAATCTAGATGTGTATCCTGCTTGACAGCCATTGTATAATAATGTGAACTATATTTTACACTTGCATACGTATTTAAATAAACCTTCCAATAGATAAAACAACAATAGGACTCTTGGTAGAATTTAGCCCGAAGGGATATAACACAGACACAAAACGTATCGGTCCAATCTACCCTGTAGTTTATCTGAATGTTTCTACAAGATTTTCAATTTGATAAAGTTTATTTATTAATAAAAAAGACCTATAAAGATGTATTTTTCCTCTTTTGAATTACAGATTCAGAAAATGAAAATTCAAGACCTAAAGGCCAATTACCCTGTCTCCTAACTGAATACCGGCTGTTAAAATGTCACACGAGGCATTGGATGCCAAGTTCCAAAAGTCTTTAATTCGGAATGCAATGAAGCGCCCTGTCTAGTAAAAGAATCGTTTAAACAGTATACCTGGTGGAGACATTAAAGACAAGGCATTGTGCTTTATAGGAACGATCACCGTTTTGAAATAATCAAAAAAATAATCAAAGAAGCCCCATTCTGATACCAGGGATAATGTACCTTGTTCCCTTACGGACAGATGCCAAGAAAGATTTTTGTGAAGTAGTAATCTGTAATGATTTCGGATCCATAAACACGCATCGTTTGACTCAAAATCCATCGAAAGACAGAGGCGAGAAAAATTATCAATAAGGGTAACTCAAACAGTTGGTTTAACAAATTCAAGCAAAAATGATGCCAAATTAGAAAATCCACTCAGCATGGTGGTTTGGAACAGTACCAAATAAGGACTTTTTGTGCAAGGAATAACCCGAGGTCGATGCTGACCTGTAACTGCACTTGAGAGGTGTCCTGTCTGAAGAATTGCAATGCGTTACATTGTAAGATGTAAGCTAAAAACAGAATAATCGAAGCAGTATACAAAGACGTCGAATACGCCATCTAACATCCAGGTAGGGAGTTCATTCAAAGAAAGTGAGAAGGCTCTGAATGATCTGGAAAGGTCTTCTCGGGGACTCTTCAGATTCGAGTAAGAAAGAAGGAAAAAGGTATGTATTCATTTTTACAGGTAACAATGCATTAGATATGTTGCGAATATATGTTAACATCTCTGTAATGCCATTTTTAAGGTTTAACCTGACCCCGAAGGTAATGGGGTGACCTAGATAATTCTTTCAATGTTCCGTCCGTCGACTAATATTTTAATAATCGAAAGAATGGGATTTGTGAAAATTTCGACATTTTGATGCCAAAGAGGATGGGCGTAAACCAAGATATATATATATATAATAGTATAGCTATATATATATAAATGCCCTTGACAAATCAAACAAAGATTACAAAAAATCAACAGGCTAAAAATATATCATATTGGCTTCCTGGTCAATACAAGAGATATTGTGCAAGCCTGTGAAATTTAATTTGTCGCGATTGTTGGTTTACGTTATTTTCACAAATTTATCGGAAGCTCACATCGACAGCTAAAGATGACCGTTTATGAATCATGTACCTCATTTAATAGTCTTATAATATAATGTTAAATTTGAAACGATTATAGATATTTGAAAATAATTTTTCTTATATTGAATAGAAGTGTTAACAATCAAAATACATTCCATAACAGATGTGACACATGTTGTTTCAAGTGTGAAAATGTAACATATATGACAAACGCCAAATACATTTCTGTATATGTTTTACACCTTGAAATCCAATAGTCATAAACTATCCAAAAAAAGTATTCCAATAAGATGGTTACCTTATTAACAAATGGTCAGATATATAAGAATGAACTGCGAGCAAATAATTTTCCAACTGAAATAAATATAAGTCCACTAATAAGTTATATATTATAAATTTTTATTTACATCCTTCCTCTAACTGATGGTGATTGTAGTAAATGTAAGACATTTACACGTAATAATGAAAAATAAATGGATATACTGCAATTCTAAAAATCTTATTGTAGGGAAGAATATCACGTAATGTTCGATATATAGGATATAAAACTCGGTTGAGTCAACCATTGCGCTTTTGAATGTATGAACGAAAAGTTGCCAGTTTCAGTCTGACTCATTGGTTTTTCCATAATTTAAACGTACCTCAGATTAAACATTATGACAGTATAGTAAAAAAAAAAACACATAAATAACTGAATATTAAAAGATTAAGGACATTTTGATTCCGGTCCAAAAGGAGTATGTACCGTTCCTGGTTATGACGTCATGCTAACCCCTCGTACACAAATGCAATAATTTCAAAGTAACGATAAATAATTGAACGCCAAAACGAATGTTAAATATGATTAATATAAAATCATCTGGTCAACGAATAAGAGGACAGAAATTAATATGGTATAACATTAATCAACTTAATAATAACATTACTATATCATTCAATACAAACAATTTGAAAAATAAATGGCATACACTTTTATTGCATAAACATGCCTGGATTTTCAAATCGGCAGATACGTAATAAACAAGGACTATAGAATACCTCTACCATTATATCTATCATCAATTTCAATAATGTTCTCATGGTCAAACGCATTGCACATCTACTGAGTAAATTGATAGCGATGCCACAATGGCGAGGTTAAACAAGGTAGGGCAAAGATGAATAATACCTTACATAGCTATATTGATTATCGGTTTGATTTCGGTAAACCAGTAAATTGTAGCAAAATAAATACCCCTCGACACTAAAACCATATTAATATTACAATTGTTTCGATGTGCACAAAATATGTTACAATGTGAGGTTAGTTTGCGTATTACAATTATCGTAATCGCAAATCACGTAAGGAATAAACACGCAGTGTCATGTTACGGACTACTTATGGGTTCACAGCTATCTGATAAGAATTTTGCATCAAATTTTGAGGTCTTTGCGTAATTTCAAAATAACAAGAAAAAGATTTATATTATATCCAATATAAAGATATTAAATTGGGAAAAAACAACAAAACAAAATAGTGTGTTTTAAGTTTTTCCCCTGTGTTGAATATCAAATATGTGCTGCTCGCTCAACCTTCGGACCGCTATCACACTACCCCTGACAACGATAAACACCGGTATAGTGGATTTTCGCTCGGTTATGTTTTTATTTTTGATTCGGAAATGGGAACTATAATTGACAAAATTTCAAATAATTTTTAAATGGAGACAATTTTGAAATTTTAAAATCAAACTGTAGAAATTTAGCATTCAACAATCGGAACCTATATCTTCTTTGCCATCCTGACCTACCGATAAGAAACACAACTTTCAAATTCAATATGTAATATAATTCACTCGAGAACTGATTGGAATCGACTACAGTATGGTAAACATATACTTGAAAAAGGACAAAATCATATATAAATAAAGATGTATCACGGCATATCAAACAATAAAGGTATTACCCTGATGTTGTGCTGATGGAAAATTTAATAGATTATAAGTACATTATAAATTATTTTCTACGGATCCAGAGCATTGTAAAGCTAAAGTACAGTATGTCACAGGTAGAAACAATGGTTACCAGCAATAATGTTGAGCCACACATAAATAACTAGGATTTTTTTTTCACGGTTAATAAACCAACACTAACGTAACATAAGAAATTACAATAGACGTATAATATAATTACCAAACCTTCGTCAAATCATTTGTTATTCAGGATATATGATAGGTATTTGTATCAGTGAAACAAGTAAGTTTCTTCCGTCCTAACATAAGGAAAATGGTTTGTATGAAACTTGATACTCCAACGAACTTTGCAAGACTCGCGAAGTCATTACTACGAACGCGATATAATTTCTATAAGTCCAGTTTTACACATAGCCATGTCCCCAAATATGCATAGTTAGAGTACCAAGATCACCAATAAACACTTGATTTTAATCAAGGAAATAAAACAGTAGCTCACCATTTACAGACGTTTTTTAATCACCATATCATTCATACAAGAGAACACGATTGAACAAGTAACATTTATGCCAGTGGTAAGTGGAAGAATATCGTAAGATTAATTTAATATCATCATTAATGCAAAATCCTGTCTGGTATTAATGTTCTTCATATAACGTCATAAGTCATTAAATGATCAATTAATAATAAATTAAAATAATTTCTACATAATAGTGTGAAATACAAAAAATCTTTAAAAATTTCAAGTAAGTGCAAGACAACGAATACATTTCCAATAATGTAAAGTAACAAAGTTTCTTGTGTAAATAAAGTTGTCATTTAAGAGCCAATGTTTGAAATAAAAATGTGCCACCTTCACATCAGGTTTACAATTTGGTGACTAAATTAAAGCGTAAAGACATGGTATTTTCCCCATCTGCTGTCCAAAACTTGGTATTTTGGCTTGCAAGTAATACATTTTAGTAAAGTGAACTAGAAAAACATTATTCGACGTGAATGGTGTTTCCAGTGCTACTTTTAGTTTCTTTCCAGATTCAAATGCAAGAGGTGTAGCCCATTATGTTTAGGAACGGTTTTTGAATTTTAAGGTTCACAAGGAGAAAGAAAGACAATACTTGGTAAATTGTTTAGCCTCAGATATTGAAATTGAGACTTTCAGAATTACTCACTTATTAACTTGTATATGCCCGAATAACGACTTTATCCTAATTTTTATAATAAAATGTCGAAATAATTGAAGTCTTTGATAATCGACATACTATTTATCAGTGGAGATTTTAACTTAGTTCTTTAAACATGATTATAAGACTAATGATAAACAATCACAAACATATCAAAATAATCCCTAATTCGAAAGAGAATATTTATAGAAATTATGGACAATATTTCGTTATGAGAGATATTTATTTTAGAGAACAAAATGAAGACATTAGAAAAATATTCTTGGAGAAAAAACCAGTCCGTTCAAAGCAGCCTCGTCTTGGATATTTTTCCCCTTGATTATCTGAAAGCTTAATCTCCAGTACTGATAAGTCCTAAGATTGAAATCTTAATAAAAAAAATAAAAAAGATAATAATAATAATCAGGATTTTAACAGGAAAAAGAGTATTTGAATATTAGTAAAAACATGTATTAGGGGAGACAAAATTACAAAAATTTTCTTCCTGTCCTATAACTTAAAATAATATAAGATAAACATTACTTATTCTTGAGATTGAGTTATTTATAGACGACCAATAAATTTTTTAAGAGACACTGCTTTATGCAAATTATGAGGTAAAAGCTATAATGTCATCATCAATCTTTCAGTAAAAAACAACAAAAAATTATGATGGAATGAAAATCCACAGAAAATTCTATAAAGTATAATTGAAGTAAACAAATGATAAAGGACAAGGTTTGAGTTTAGAATCCAAACAACGAGAACTACAATGCACTTATATAACAAAAGAATTAAAGGAAAGTAATTGTAAGGTCACGTGCTGAAGCTGATTAGAAGAGGGAGAAAACCTACAAGTTACATTATTAAATTTCGAAAATAGGAATTTCACTTCTCAAATTATACCAAATTTACAATATAGATAATGGTAACATAAATAACTAAGGCAGGCTGATAACTTTTTTGGATGAAGTTAAGAAATTTTAATGAAAAATTGTATTATTGTTATAAAAATGAAATAAGCAGATGCAAATTTAAGATGGAACTCTTAGATCATTAAAATAAAAAAAATATAAAATCACGCAATAAAACAGGCGTCTTAAAACACTGAAAAATATGAAACATGATAAAAATCTCCATGTGATAGCGATGGTTATCCCACATAGAGTTTTTTTAATGTTCGCTTGTAAATCCAAATGTTTAATTTTTGGATAGTTTCTTTTTTTTAAAAAATTTAGGTTTATACATAATGGTAATATTATCTTATCTCCACAGCGAACGTGGCATTATGTCATGTATTCCACAAAGGAGATAACACCCAGATAATTTTATTAACAAATTTGAGACCTATTATACACAACTAAAATGAAGTATAAGAAAATAAAATTTCCAGTTCTCAATGTCTAAACAACCTAGAATATAGGTCTGTTTTAGATAAAAAAATTGAAAAAGAATCAGACATCTATTCTTTGCGGGCAGATATAAAGGTGAAAATACCAGACTAGTTTATGAATTTAATGTCAGTATTAACAGAGTAAAAATTATAATTCCATGTATGTTCATTAAAATGATTGATTTTGAAAGGTCTTTGATTTCGGTTGTCATTGGAAATTTATTGAAAAAGTATATGTTTTTTATTTTGGTTTTGGAGATAGTTATAATTCCATTGGGATCAAAACAATTCATAATCAATTCAGTTGCGTCTATTAATTAGAAGAGCAACCACAAATAAATACTTTTTCGACATATGACCACAGTGTTAAAACTTTGATTACGTGTAATATATAAAAAACAAATGTGATTATTAGTATAGCAATTGCGTTTCTATAATTAAAGATATCAGGTTACGTCATATAACACTAGATAGAAAAAAAAAAAAGTTTGGGTAACTTTCTGCTCCAACCACAACCAGCGGTAGCTTTTATGGAAAACAGGCGCATTTATACACTAAAAAATCCTGAAATTTCCTAACATGTTTTTACCTATTAATTATCAAAATTGATATATTTTGAAACTTAAATCTCCAAATAAATAATGATTGAATCTTTCCAATTTTCATATCATGGATTAATCTAGGAAGTAATTACCTGGTCCAGAAAACATATTTAATTTTGGAAATTCATAATTAGGCCAGCCAATCAGCGGCCGGGTTAAATTTCTATCCTGGGCTTCACATCTTGTATACACAGTTGGCCATTTTCTGAAGGTCTTTTTATTAATTTAGTTTGGTTGGTATTCCCTGAATCAGGGTGGAAATCTACTCATCATTTTTCCAAATTAAAAATGGGGTTTTCCGACAATTTTACCCCATCGCTTCCCAACATTATTAATCCTTGTTTGCTTGAAAGTTTAAGCTATCAAACCAAGAAATAATAAAAAAATAAAGGGAATCGTCTGCGGTATGCATATGGATACCATCACTTGCATCTGATGGCACAGAAAAACACTTAAAGAAGCTGTTACATAACATTTTTATTGGTCAAATAAAATCAGGACTTACAAATAAAGATTACCAAAAACACTATTTATTTGGATAAGGCATGTTAATAGATATAGCACAAATACATTTCTTTTCCATAACTTGATCCTACAATGGGGCTATGGAAACCTTCACTTTGCTATGGTATAGAAATCCAATATTTAACCTTCCACATGAAATTCCACAGTTAAATTTTGAAAAAAACAACTTACAAAATTAAAATCAACTCATAAAATCATGGAAAAGAAGATTTTAACACCCATTGGTCAAAATAAAAGTAATAAAATTTCTATTAGTATCACAGAAATAAAATCCCCAGATTATATCACATACATAAACACCATAAGACTAATTCATTTGGGAAAACTGAATTCTTTCTTGAAATGATATTTCTAATTGAAAAGTTTAAAGAGTTTATAAAGATTAAAAAGCAAAGTAAGTTGTGTTCATGAATAAATTAATTGTGTGTTAAGAAATATTTATTAACCCAACTTTGATAGAATATCATAAATACAGGAATGGATAAGAGAAAAATCTCCCATGTCGCATCAAAATGGCAAGCTATTACTGAAAACTGAAGTCAATATATAATAAGATGAGTTAAACTGGTTCATACTACTAAATAAAAGATGTGAACTGAAAATGTAAAAAACAATTTTTTGTTTAGTATATTTTGATATGTCTGTAAAAATGTATTTGGTCAAAAGAAAGAGATTTTGGAATGATCAGGATTATTATCTGAAACAACCCCACAATTATAAAAAGAAAAAACCTAATATTATTGATAGAAAAAGTAAAATTTCATTAAAGACTTGGTATATAAAAGGGTGAGTTATAAATATAAAGGGACTTAATAAGAGAGACTATTGATTCTGGTAGAATTGTTATACAATTGGAATAATTTACCTCAAAAATTTTTATCACAAACAGACTAACTTCCTTCAGATAACACAGTGTTATATCAGCAGTAAACCATTTAATCGCAATCCCAGGTTTTCCAAAAAGCAGAAATACATTGTCGAATTTAAAAGTCCATTATATTTATTGATCAACATGTTTTGCAAATCGTAGAGTTTGCAAAGTGTATTATAAAATAGTCCCTTATAAAAAGCAATATCGAACGCATCAGGCCAAAAGACATGTGAATTCAATTTTTAAAATTGAGTTAATAAATCATGTAAAAATGATTATAATCTATCCAATTATGTAATTACACAAAACGACCCAAATTACAGTTAGTTTTCTCAATAATAGATTTAAACCATAATACACAACTGGGAAAATAATTCTTTTTTTTATTTAAAAGCACGAATTAGTTCATGTCGCCTATGTGTGCAACTTGCAACTGGGAAAATTAAACAAATATACCACATACTTTTGGTGAAAGACAAATAGTGCAAATACATCTCGTATTCTTAAAAAAAACTCATTTAGACCTTCTTTTCATTCCTTTTAGTTTCAATAATGAATCTTTCTCTTATTGGACTTCTCCTGTCAAAATGGTAAAATCGTAAAATTGTATACTGAAATACTTATTATAATTTTTTTTTTTTAAACACTATGAATAAGGAAATATATATAATGCGTTGTCTTCACAAATCTTTCAATTTAAATTCTCTAATTAGTGCTATTCAAGACTATCATAATGTTCAAAAACGTTTGGCTTATAACAAAGGTAATGTTTATGTATGTAAAATTTCAAAATGGAATGGCAAAAATGGGAAAAAAACTTGTTCTGCTATAATTAATGTATATATTTGATTTATTTTTTCTTTCTCCTCTCTGTTTATCTCTCTCATATGTTCTAACATATTTTGTCTCCTATGCTTTGAAACAAAATTTGAAACCAATATCTGCGTTTTTTACTAAATATTTTAATAGTATATAATGACAATAATTAATCCATCCCCCATCGCTCTCTTTTTCTCTATCTTTTTTTTTTATCTTTATGTCTATTTATGTCTCTGTGCCTGTCTCTATTGTAGGTCTTTCTGTCTGTATTTGTATCATATTTTTATATGTTCATATGTCATGTGTTTGTGGTGTGGTGAGAACAGTGTGTGAAGTGTGTGATGGTATGTGAAGGTGTATATGTTTGTATTTGGTCCCAATGTATAAAAATATAATTGCCGTAAAAATAATGAGTGATAGTGAGTGAGTGGAGTTTTAGCCATGTAAATTTAGCAAGTTGTAACGTGAATATTATTTTAAATTCACAGGTTCTCTGTGAGTTTGCAACCAATTATGTCAATGTATTCCCTTTTGGAATTATAACATGAAATTATATTTAAAAAAAATGACGGAAATTGTGACCATGAATATTTCAGTTCTGATATGAAGGCTTTGACCATGAATTTATTTGTGAAGATTTGGTACCGTAGCAAATTTTGTATCCAACATGTTTCAGGTGGAATTTTATGAAGACATGGAGTGAATTATCCTGTGTACCCTAACAATAATTACATTTTTGACAGTTTAGTCGTTCAGTATTATGGTTTAAAAATCAATTTTTTTGATTCGAGAGAATGTGACTTATTTGACATATTAAACAAAGGAGATGTAAAAAAACCACATAATTTAAAAATACATTTAAAGGTGTCCATTTTCAAACATTTCTGTAAATCAAAATGTATATCGAATTTATAACATTCAACAAAACGGGAACTATATTTATTCTCATGCCGGACTAGGCCAGTTGTAGATTAAATGTACTTAGAACCATTTTACCGTTTAAAATTTGACGTAAAAGTTTATATTTCTATGTAAATATGTTCAAGATTGATTCAGTGTTTTGATTGCGTTTAAAGGTGTATGAAACGCAAATGGGATATAGACATATTTACAATTTAGAGCTAAGAGCAAACGCAAATTACTGGTTTTACTTTTTTATTTGCTTAGTTTCAAATTCAAATGTTGCATAATTTTCTTTCAAGTACAGATGGAAGCGCTACAGGAATGGGTATTTTATGTGTAGAATTTGTTGATAGAATCTTATATATAAAGATGATAAAAGAAAATATCAACAATAAACGGTAGTGAAATCGATGTTGTTCTGATGGAATTTAATAATTAAGACGTATTATGGTTTATTTTCTAGGATCAGAGCATTGGAAACTAAAGTACAGATGTCACAGGCAGAAGCAAGGGTCCAGCTAGAAGGTGAGCCACACATATTAACACAATTTGGATAAAGTTTTTATAATCCAACAAAAGAACTGATTAATTAAAGTTAAACCGTATAATATATTCATACATTAGATCTATTAAAATTACATTAAGATGTTTATCGTGATGATTTGTGAAAATATCCATTTTAAATCCTTTTCTCCTCTCAAACATAAATATAATTGGTTGGTTTAAAACAATTGATAACTTATGATACAGCTCAGATACTTGCAATATTCTAGATAAATATTTCTGAAAACACTATGGCCGAGACTAAAGTTCCAATGTATCGTTTTAAACAATGTTTCATTCCCCATAAATTTATAGTTTAATACAAAATGTTTACCTAGAACACTGTGATTTTATCAAGTATCGTGATAAACTGTAGTTTAAAATTCTTTATAAGATTACAGAGACGTGTTATTTCTAAGAACAAATACTTTTATGTCGCTTGATTTGTATATCTGATTCATTTGTATTAAAAGTTTTTTTTATAGTGACGTTTGATAAATATGTACATGTGTTCCCGAATATATCAGCCACACCAATGATATATAATAATGGTTTTCGAGAAGTTCGTCCGCAAAAAAACTTAACAGATGTTGTTAAACATGCCACCACATCGAGGGAGGTACCGACGTAAATCGCCAGTCGTTAGAACAGATTGCTGGAAAAAAAAAACTTTCCATCGCCCATTAAATACATGATTTAGTACCACATTTACTCTATTATGATATATAAGGATAGATTTCACAAGAAAAAAATACTTATAATCCCCATCTATTTAATGCTATGGGAGCAATGTAAAATTTCGGTGCTTTGTATGGCTCATAGGTGATATTTTGATTGGCGGGTGTACGGGCTCATAGCAAACGAGGTGTACGGCTTATAGTGACCTCGATATTGGTAATTATCATAAATATAATAAAGAGATGTTCCAAGAGTTATATAGATCATGTTTGTTTTGTGATGATTATACATATATTTTTTTTTCAGTCAGATGACATTATAACGTCAGAAAAGTTTGAAATAATCAAATTTCCCATAAATACGTACTTTGTATTAGATACGTTTCCATTACTAGAAATTAAAATAGGATTAATTTCTGTTAAATTTAAAAAGAAAAAAATACTTGTCAGATTACCATTTTTATGTTACTAGCAACAGTCAAATCTCGTTTGGTTACGGCTCATAGGTGAATAATTTTTATCTGGCGGTGAATTTAGTGAGCAACGTGATCTCATGTATTCACATTAGTTATTTCGATGTTGTACCTTAATTTTAAATAAATAATTTAGATGTAATCATATTAGATCATGTTTGTTTTTGATGATTATAAGGCACTATCATATTTATGTACAGATCAGATGACATTTAACGTTCATTGTAATTTGAACATCAAGGTTTCACGACAAAACATTACATTTGTATTCGAGTGGCTACAATCCGTATATCATCTTAACTTTGCATGTACAATATTTGTATTTCTGTTCACAGACAATTGTAATAGGCTGGATCTTTTTCATGATAATTGCATGATATGTATTTTTAAAAGTTGCTAATGAGGTGATTATCTAGTCGTCTTTCATCATTGGTCATTCACACATACATGCAGAGAGAAGAATGTATAAAAGAAGATTAGTTAGAAAAAAGTCTGTGAAAAGGAAATTCTATAATTGCTGTTAGTTCTTAAAGGCCAATCCTATTTTCGCGAAAGGGCTTTTAATTTGTAAAATGGGAAATTAATGTAAAAAACGAGATTGGTAATTTTTCTGAAGAGTCGCAAAAGTTATTAACTTACTGTTGTAATACTCACACTTATCATCATCTTCTGAAAATTGTAATTAAAATTAATAAAATTAAATTATTCATAACTTATCCATCAATCTTTTCATATGCCCGTATCCTAATAGCCATGCATGGTAAAAAATATTATTGACAATTGGTGTTTTAAATACGAAAACATCGAAATTAATCTCCACACATTATCATATATACGCAGGGGATTTATGCGGTTTTAAATGATTTTAGGGCTTCGAAATGTAATTCTTACTCGTTATATTTAGGATTTTTATAAACCTTTAAATTTTGCTAAGGAAAATGTAACGTATTTTTTCATAGTTATTACTGTTTTGACTTTTTGAGGAAGAAGTGAATAGAGAAAATTTGGTGCTAAATTATCCTCGATTTTGTTGACTTTAAACTGTAAGTTTTCTACATTTGCGTCTCTTAGAAAAGTGTCACCAGGCCCTTTTTGGGTGGCCAAGTGGTTACGATGTCCAACATATTAGGCCACGAAAAAAAATATGGCTTAAATTTGGTTAACCCGACCCGAACCTATTTTATTTTATTTTTTCCCACCATTTCTACGAAAAAAGTCGGGATGGTCGACCTCAGGACTCCGTTCCTGACCATAATTTTAGAGTGAAATACAAAAAAAAAAATCCTTTCCGACATTTGTTTTGTCAAATAACCCTAAACAGACTTTTTCTTGTTTTGTGCCATTCCGCACGCTCTCTTCCTCTGAGGATGCGGGTTCGAATCCCCATGAGTGAGCAATTTGCCATATAATGACGGCTATTCAGATGTGTTTTTCTCCTGGTTACTCGGTCACACCCCTTCACCAACAAACATTGGGACGATACACTAAATCCGCCCTGGCTTCGCTTATGAAGGAACGTTAAATTAATAAAATCAAAACTAAATATTTCCGTAAATAATTCACGCAAACAGATTACATCACGGGGGCTTTAAACAGTAAATAATTATTTCCCGGCTTCCCAACGTCGAGAGTTACTTCTAAACTATTCTGTAGATATAATTTTCATTTCATTCCGTTCCACGTTGCAATAAACTGCTAAATAGCTATATAACTTTATTTCAACTTTCTTTTTCCAACATTCAGTATCGCTATCAGCTTCATCATCCATCAAATAACTTTTTATATTCATCCATCAGTCAGTACTGATGAATTTCTAACATCATCATCATGCATCATACATCAACATGTATTTCGTAATATTGTACAATGCGATTTGCTTATTAAAAGCAATGTATTTTCTTCTTAGTAAGTCTAAAACGCAATTATTCATCTCCGACTAATTACGTGGAATATATAATATAGATTAAGACCTATAAAACGTTATACTAATTTTTGAGTTGGGAAACGAAATAAGTGCGTTTTGTACGTGTCTTTATTGCTGCAATGCAATGATTATTAGAAACAAACAAAACCACAAATTTATGCATTATTGCAAACAGTTGTGTGTATCACTAATAATGTGAATAAATGATGAAGATAAGAAGCATTATTTTTAAGTCATATATATGGTTATCTCTTTAAGTTTTCACCATTCCATCACCGAAAAAGATAACTATAAATATAAACTATAGTGCCAGTGACAATTCCCTTTTTTATAAAGTACACGGTGTTGCCCCTGTAAACAGCTCTCGAGATAAACATATTGCTAAGAGCCTTAGACCATTGCGATTACACTTACTCTCGCTATATTTTGCCGTCCCGTAACTCCAAGTTTTCTAGTTGGGCGAGCCTTTTGAGCAATATATGAGAACGTTGTCCGAAGAAGTTTTCTTATGACCCTAATGCCCTTCAAATTATCATAATATAGAGTAAATGTATGTGCTAAAAATTATTTATATAGTGTGTCGATGGAAAGTTTCTTTTCCAGCATCTGTTCTTACACGACAAGCGATTTACAACGGAGTTTCCATCCCTTGTGTGTGGTGGTTTTTGCGGCTTTTCTCCTTCATAGTAATTTTGGCGAGTATCTATTGAAAACCATGTTATATATCGGGGTAAAACAGCTATGTAACTAAAGTCGTGTCACAAGACATATCAGTTTGCAGATTTGGAATTAAATTTAGAAGCAGTTATAAATGAGAACATTATTATCTCCAATCAATTCATTATTTACTCACTCTAGCTTCAGAGCCGGCGGTACCCTAGTTACGGTGGTCATAACCACGCGGTGATTATGGTCGTCGAGATTTCATTTTTTAAATCAGTTCCACTGGGTATGATCCATTGATGTTTTATTAAATATGTGATAATGTATAAAGAAATAAGTTTTATATGAATTAAAATAAATTATACTTATTTATTGTAATACAAACAATCGTAAAAGAATTCAATAATCAAGACGCAGACAATACATTCAAATGAATAAAGGTCTGTGCAATGTTCTTGTAATAATGGTTTTTCCATTCTTTCTAAAACTAAGGTTGTACATTTAAGACACTATATTGAAATAAATTGTCCAAACTTCACATCGGTTGATTAACATAAAGATCAATTTATTATTAGTTATATATGACTCTGTGTGTGTACAAAATTACCCAATGCTGGCATGTATCTTTCCTCAAAGTCTGTTCTTGTGGATGGAAAGTGAGAATTGGGGATGAGGACAGCTATGTTTTTTATCCAGCATTTCCATAATACACTATAAACAATTACGGTTGTTCAATAGCTATATCCCTTTTTTATGAATGAGCTTATAAATAGATAATAGAAATGAATGTCTTTTTCATGTCTTTGTCACTATATTAAAAGCTATAAACAATTACTGAATACATTGTATTTCGGTCAATCGGCTTATTCTATTTGGCGAAAAAGAAAATATAGATAATATTACGTGTATTATCATTGCAGAAGTATGCCGCAGGAAGATACACGGCCACAGGTAGGCTTAATAGGATAATTAAACACCTGTTTGGTTTTACATTTCTTTAATGATGGGAATTCTATTGAAATTCATATATAAGGGGTGTTTATAAACTTAAAGAAAGAAAATCACTGTTATATTGGTTTAATTTGCTTTATTGTTACACGTTAATCGAAAACTGTCCCTGGATAAGAAAGCAAATAAATATAATAAAAAAACTTGAAAAAAGTGTTTTGTCTTATGAACAGTCGTTTATAATTGTAATAAGACTATTATGGCGGATTCAATTATCTCGTAATAAATTCATATTGATGCTTCCTTTATGTTCTAATGTCAATTTTCTATGTTCGTAACATGTTGCTATACAAATGTAGATATTGTAATTTCCAGTTTCCATGTTAATCATGGTTAACATATTGTACCCAATATGACCATATATCGATACATATACACAAACATATGTTAACTGAAAAGATGATTTGGTTGGGTTGTGAGTAAGTAAACGATAATGGAATAGTATAATATCCAAATACATGTCTGACACGATAGTTGATAATTCTATCAAACAATATAAACTTTGATACCATTGGTGCCTTAACCAACATAATATAGAAAAAAAATCTGGAAAATTCACCATTGCTCACAATTAATATAATTTCAATTTAAACCATGTTCATGTGTAAGTGAGGACTACCCGTTTGAAAATGTGGATTGTTTATTCAGAAAAAATATAATTGACACATTTCTACTTTACAGCCACCAGCTAGTTGCCAGGTGAGTTTTATGTTGAATGTTATGAACGAGATCAAGAATGTCAATTTATAGATTAGAGAAAATATATCTAAATGGGGATACATTTTCAATTCCATAATATCGCCAGTATTTTTTTATTAATTTGATTGATCTAAATTAAACAATTATCTTACCTAGTAAATCAATTGCTTTAAGAATACTCAAGTGGATATATACCTCCTGTTCTGATGCAGTATAGGAGCTATGTTTCTCATTACTTTATATTTTATTTTGTATTTTCGAAAAGACGTGCGGACAAACCAGGTGTAGATGTGTGAGTATTGTTTCTTTCTTTTCCTTTAAACTTTAAGTAAGACATTAAGTGGTTGATACTTATTCCCCGTCTTATTTTAGAGTAGTATGGTGACTATGTGATACCACATCTGATTTATTGTTGCTTTTAAGTTTAAATTATCAAAAATCGCTATTTTGTTTTATACATTGCGTGTTCAATGATCTTCCAGACAATTTGTCAATTTGTCAAATGAATCACATTGTTGGACGTCTTACGATCCCAATCAGAGCGTTTTCTTTAGTACACATGTCCTCACGTGGGCACGTGACCATTGCGATTGACTATATTAGGACTAAGTCGGCAACTATGTCCTGAACACCCCACTTTTGTATTCATATCGTCATCGTAGTCAGAACGCCCAGCTGTGATGACGATTGACATAAAATGGAAACCTATCAGAGCAACCTGTTGTTTTTCGCTATATCCATTTGGTGTTTTTTTTTTAATGTCATTTCAATTTTAAACGAATGGAAATCGATAAAACAACGAGAAACAAATGCATGTCTCCGTGTCAGAGAGTTCAGACACACCGCAGAACCGTAATCGGTGTGGCGTCATCGGAATGTGTCAATTATTACATGGTATACCAGTGTATAATAACGTATAACTTGCACGAATATACTAATGAGCAATGGAATAAAATGCAATATTAACCCACATCCGAATCAGAAAAGTAAACGTAAAAGTATCCTATTGAAGTAATACAACTGTAATTGTCACGCTCTATGACGAATACTATTTTAACGATTTTACAATTGGATACATATTCGCGTATATGTATTGTTTAATGCAATACACTGTACTTATTTTATGTTTTTTTTTTCTTATTTATCACATCAATAATATGTATCCCAATGTGAAAAATTTATTAGCTCAATGGTCTTAATTCAGAACAGATAAGAACGACTTGAACCGTTTTGATATTTATTTCATAAAACACTTGCCTATGACAGAATAATCTTATATATCAAATCGACTTTGATACCATGTATAAGTTGTTCGAACACGCATTATAGGGGAAACATTAAAGTTTGCGTTTTGATATTGAAGACATCTATTTGACACCCACGTATTCTAATTGCAATATCTGTTATTTTTGATAAAATAAGTGTTTGATTTCAATTGATAACCACAATGCATTCATATTGTTTTAACGCTTCTATTAAGTACGACGATTTCATATAACACCTATTTGGTATTAGGGAGTTATTTAATTTGTCTTTACCTTATTGTATATTCTGCATCACATTGGGTACATTGTATTATTATTCATATACCTATATATCATAACTAGTAAAGAGGTTCTGAAAATTGATAACAAAGCTATTGACAAAACGCTTCAGAACATTATAAAGTTTTTGTGAGGAGAGATATCGCGTTAACTAATGGTAAACTGTATATTGTTTACTTTCTGTTTTTGAAAAGGAAACAAAACTCACTTGTTGATCAAATATCCCTGTAAATGGTTATTTATTACGGCACAAAAACGATAGTTGATGGAATTACATTTTTAGGGTGATTTATTATTTCACTGGCCAAAAGAATTAAAATTCATTCATCATTCACATTTTGTGAACGCTTCTCCATAAGCTAACAGCTTATTGGTACAGTCTTGTGTATATATCTGCACATTACAGACCTATTTCATAATATGTACAGTACCTGAACCGTTTAAACGTTCCCAGTCTAACGCAAACGCAACGCAAGAAAATCGTCCGTTAGCTAACGCTAACGATTGCTATCGCTAACGATTAAAGACTACCGATGAACGATTAACGCAAAACGATTGGCTATGATAAACTGGAAATACCATTGTTATAATCACGGACACGGCTTGACGGTAAATGAATTACAGATCTTGATGTTTTGAAATACAAACGAAAGTACAGGAAAAACTGGAATATGTTCGGGATTAAAGTTTCTGTATATCGTATAAACATTTGCCTATGAAAACTATATGAACATGATAAAGTCAAAGACGACAGTACTCGATGCAAAGTTTCCATGTACAAAATAATGTACGTTTACAAAATGAATGACATGTGCAACTGTATGTATGGAGAAAGAATGGTATTATTCTAAAGTGTCATATTTACCCAATATTTTAAGAAATAACAAATTGTTACAACATATCTTTACTGATAATCACACAATGAAGTCAAACACGACTGTACTCGATACGAAGTTTCCACTTCACACGTACGTTTACAAATTACTTGTACAACCGTATGTATTAAGAGATAATTGTATTATTCTAAGTGTCAAATTTGTCCGACACTTTAAGAAATAACAAACAAATTGTTACAAGAACACTGTATTAATAATATTACCGTCACAATGTCATAACTTTATATATAATTAGTGAAGCGATCAGGCGTATACTGGTACATGTACTTTAAATGGAAATATTTTCACACAAACACATTTAAAATGCTGTAAATCAAATTTTCATATGATTGAAACATCCTGAATACGATTAAATCATAATAATGACGTTACGTCTTCTTATTTTTGTGAAATGATGGGAAAACAATGAAATTTTTAGCTTTTTTTTTTTTTTTAAATCGAAAAATCTCATAATTTTTATCACAAATAAAAAAATTGATGGACAAATCACCTTGTAACAGTCATTTCGAATTGAACCAACCCGTGTGTAAACATATGTGTACTATAAAAAGACAGATCGCATCAATGAGGTCGGAAAAAGAGAGGGAACCCCCCCCCCCTAAAAAACTATCAAAAACTGGCCAAAATGACACATTCGCATATATGCGCATAGATAGAGAACCAGACATCATTTATAGGCAAATAAACACATATTTTGATATGATTGAAGCATGTTGAATACGATTAAATCATAATAATGATGTTATGTCTTCTCATTTTTGTGAAATGACGGGAAAACAATGAAATTTTCAGTTTATTATCCCTAAAAAAATCAATAAATGTCAGAATGTTTATCACAAGTAAAACATTAATGGTTAAATCACCTTGTAATAGTCATTTCGAATTGACCCAACCCTTGGGTAAACATTTGTGTACTATACAAAGATATATCGCATCAGTGAGGTCGGAAAAAGAGAGGGACCCCCCCCCCAAAAAAAAAGAAAAAAGTTATCAAAAAATGGCCAAAATGACACATTCGTATATACGCGCATGGATAGCGAACCAGACAACACACAGAGGCAAATAAACACATTTTTAAATATGATTGAAACATGCTGAATACGATTAAATCATAATAATGACGTTACGTCTTCTCATTTTTGTGAAAGACGGGAAAACAATGAAATTTTCAGTTTTTTTCCCCTAAAATATCGATAAATGTCATAATTACATCATAAGTAAAACAATTGATGGACAAAACAACTTGTACCAGTCATTTCGAATTAAACTTACGCTTGTGTAAACATATGTGTATTTTAAAAGGATTTTATGTTTTTTAGCAGAAGAATCGTGGACCACCCCCCCCCCCCTCCCAACACTACTCATAGAGAAAAAAAATATCATTATTATTATTACATAAATTACATATTTCCTGATCTATGATTCAGACAGTTCCAAACTACAATTACATTTTTAACAGCCATGGTCATGTAAGGATGTGTCAGGTTTATTGGTGGAGGAAAGGCGGAGTTCCCGGAGAAAAAACACCGCCAGCAGTCAATACCTGACACCTGCCCCTGTAAATTCGAAAAAGCTACCCAGAGGTGGAGGGATTGTGGTTATATGTCGAGACATTATAACAATCAGCCATCTCGGCCCCAATTACAACTAGAACGTGGCTAGAACAGTAATAATCCACTCTTTTAGTGAACAGCTGGAAACATAGAATTTTTCATAAATTTTCGGCTCGTGCCAGAACGAAACGTACCACTGTGTTTGAATTATTATCCTTGTTTTTTTTTGTCCTGAAGACACGATGGTATAGCACAGCTCATTACCACAAACTAAATCCTTTCGGTATCACGACTCTTACTTTGGTTTTCATCAAACTGCTGCAGGTTGTCGTAGGCTTTCATCACTCCAGGAAAATGAATGTACACATCTATTTCGACGATTCCCTCATACTCCACCAAGTCTAGGAATCGTTGGAGCGATGACAGATGACAGGTTGGGGGGCTTACCTTGACGGCCATTGCCAGTTGGGGGAGTGGTCTGGGGATCAGGTCTCCGAGCACATCAACGTGCTGGAGATAAGGCTGTTCGGTTGGCGCTGCAGGCTTTTCGGAAGATTCTACATTCCAAGGTGGTTTGTGTGACTACAGACAACTCTACAGTTGTCGCGTATCTGGGAGGAAAGGGTGGGGGCAAAGTCCCACGTCCTTTGTGCCCTCGCTATTCGTGTTCTTCTCTTCTGTCAGGAAATGCGGTTGACTCTCTTAGTCAAGCATCTTCCAGACATGTTGAATGTTCTGGCGGATACTCTTTACAGGCGCCACAAGCCGGTTGTGACAGAAAAGGCAGCTAAATCTCCCTATCATATAGGGCATTTGCTAGATGTGGAACATACCTCATATAGACCTTTTCGCCACTTCGCCACTAATTGTCCACTTTTGTCTCTCCGGTGCCAGACCAAATGACTTGGGCTGTGGACGCTCTATCTCTTGATTGGGAGGGGATACATGCTTATGCATTCCCTCCATTCCACCTGGTGGGCAGGGTTCTAATAGAAGTTTCGGGAGCATCATTTTCCCCTCCTTCTGATAGCGCCCCTGTGACCGAGACAATCCTGGTTTCCGGAGCTCTTGTCGTTTCTCTTGGTGGATATTACTCTGGTTTTCCCACTCAGAACCAATCTCCTGCGCCAGCCTCGGTTCCGGAAGATCCATTCAAGAGCGTGGAATCTATCTCAGGAGGTCTCGCTCAGTCAGGATTTTCTTAAGACATGTCAGCACGCATCGCCCGATCAATAAGTCTTCCTCACATGCCGTCTAACATGCATGGACGATCGTCTGTAATTGGTGTATCGACAGGAAGATTGATCAGGTGAAAGGCTCTGCCCAGCTGATTGCGGATTCCCTTCTCTCTATTTGTTTAGGGAACGCAAACTTGCCTCTAGTACTATTGCAGGCTATCGCATGGCTATTTCCAGTGTACTGCATTCTCATGGTAGACCAGAGTTAGGGTCTTCCAACTCTTTGTCTACCTTGATTAGGTGGTTCAGTCTGGACAGGCCTAGGGTACGGCAGTTAGCTCCACAGGGGAATGAAAGGGGCTCGTTAAGAGCCTTTGGTGTCGGTCTCAATTAAGGTTTTTACTTTTGACTTCCTGCTTGCTTTTGCCTCAGGCCATAGAAGGAGTGATATGCATCTATTCACTTATCGTGCTTCGTTGGGCCAGATATAGCTCTGTTACCCTACTCACTGATCCTGCCTTTTTGGTAAAGATTCACAATCTCTATTGAATGGAAGGAAAATGATCGGCTGCTTTGTCCCAGTCGGACGCTTAGGTTTTCCCTTGATAAAACAAGGGGGCGATGTATTATTCTTGTCCATTAAACAGGGTTAGCAGGATTTTCCCTCCCAGTACATCTCCAGATGGATATGTTAGGTGATCAGGATTGCTATGAGCGGCTTCTTTGGCTCTCCATAATGGGTCATGGTTCCAGGACATCATGTCTGCTGCCTTTTGGCGTGGTCAGACTACTTTCAATGACTTTTACCTACGGTCCCTGTCCTCTCATTCTAATTGACTGTTTTCCTAGGATCCCGTTGTGGCGGCCCAGTCTGTGACTGTTCCTCCTCAGCAGATATTATATGTATTCGTAGTTTTTAACTTATGCGAGCAGGAATCACAATGGTACACCTTTTTCATGGGGAGGTATATCCAAACATTGAAGGAGATTCGAACCCAGTTGTTTTCACTAAAAATAAATAAATTATTATGGTTATTGGGAACTGCCTGAATTATGGATAAAACATGTGAACTAGCCTTTGGATGTTAACTGGATCCGGGAATATATTTCTTTTAAATTATTGGGGAGGGGGTTGGAGGTCATCTCGCTTCTTCTGCTAAAAACCATAAATCTATCCTTTTATAATGCACATATGTTTAGACAAGAGTCAGTTCAAATCAGAATAACCGTTACAATGTGTGTTGACAGAATATTTGGAGTTTTAATTTATTGATTTTGTTTTTCAATTTTTTTCTTCTGCGTTTTCTTTTCTGTGTGTGTGTGTAGGGGGGGGGGGTCCCTCTCTTTTTCCCACCTCACTCATGCGATCTATCTTTTTATAGTACACATATGTTTACACAAGGGTTGGTGCAATTCGAAATGACTGTTACAAGGTGATTTGTCCATCAATTTTTTTACTTGTGATAAAAATTATGACATTTATCGATTTTTTAGGGAAAAAAAGCTGAAAATTTCATTGTTTTCCCGTCATTTCACAAAAATAAGAAGACGTAACGTCATTATTATGATTTAATCGTATTCAGCATGTTTTAATCATATCCAAAAATGTGTTTATTTGTCTCTGAATGTTGTCTGGTTCTCTATCTATGCGCATATATGCGAATGTGTCATTTTGGCCATTTTTGATACCTGAAATCCAAGATGGCCGCCATATGACCCCCATGGGACATAAGTTGTCAATGGCAACAAACATAAAATTAAACTAAACATCATAACGGTCCTAATAAAACATGTTTCGAAAAACTGCTAGAGGGGTACATGGGAACCCACTTCTCCTCCCCCACTAACATGCATACATGTATGTACACTGAAGATAACTGTAAAATTTTTCTACGTATATTTGTAACTGGTGCAAGAAATATAGTTATTTGATCACATTTCACATCAAGCAACTCTTCAATTTACAGTTAATACAAATTAGTTTTTCATACAATGTACACTACATATAAATGTAAGCTAATTCATTCCAACGTAATCTATAGGAAAGCATATTGCACACATCAAAACTTTGAAATACGACAGTACATATATGTCCGTGAAATGTACTGTCACAGTGTACATTTTTGTACGGGGCACAGGTAAGTTGGGTATAAAGTTAGTCTCCCTCCCAAGAAGGTGTAAAATTTACAGGTGAACTCCGCCCGTGGCCACCTACAGGGGGTCGACACAAGGTAACACCAGTCGTGACCTATATACATGTAGTTGAAATAGCCGTGCGCGTCACGCTGGGAATTGAAAAGATTGAAGGTACAAATAACAACGAACACATGTGAGAAGGTGCCCGTGACTGTCCAGTTTTTATTGATATGAGCTAAACGTATATCCGTGTCTGATTTGACACGCGTACATTATGTGTGAAGGCTTACAATGTAACGTACAGATACATGTACAAATCGACCCCTGCACAGTTCGAATTCTCTACACGTGTTCTACATGTAGTTGTAGGCATACTCGTACATTGCAAACATTTACATCATTCATTCCATTTTCATATAGATACAAGTACTAATTAATTGCGTTAAAAATATGTACATATAAAGGCCAAATCTCACCTATTCCCCGTGTTCAAACTCGCCATGTTCATGATTTTAAATTTCACAAATTTATTTACAAATCTCACGAGTCTTTTTTTGCGTTCTTCGTCTATTGATAATATTTAACATAACAAGAAGAATATTATGCAGCGTGTTTGTTATAACATTTTTTTTATATTTTTATTATCTGTTTTAGCTATTTTCTTGTGTAATCTTTTAGTTGTCGTGGATTCTTTCTAAAATAATGCTTTTGACATTAATATTCTGTAAGACAGTTTCGTTAATATTTGAATTGCTTTCGCAGAAATCATAGTAACTACAAACATATATAGGATATATGTTTCTGATAATAATAAACAAAAAGTGATAATCACATTAAGTTTTGAAATGTCATTTAAATACGAGTATTTCAGAACGTTTTCACGGATAGGAGCGTACGTCATGTATGCGATCTTGTTACTGTACATATTTTTATTTCAACCACATCTAACAAACATATATACATCCAAAAGAGATATAAAATGCAATACAATACACTTTAGTCATATTTTTTTTTATTTCATAGATGTTATGATAATCGCTTCTACACGAAGCGGTAAACGTTATATCATATCCGGATCGTCAAAGCATCTCACCGGCATTTGGTTCTATTTTTAGTGGCTAACGTTAGCGAAAGTGGGTCCTGCTAACGATTAACGCAAACGATTATAAACGCAACAAACGATTAACGATTGCTAACGCAAACGATAACGATTAACGATAAACGATTGCTAACGCTAACGATTGCTAACGGAAATAACGCAAACGCAAACGAAACGCAAAGTTGGGAACGTTAAACGGTTCAGGTACTGTATCGATTATATTAAACTAATATTTTACAATAAATTGCCGGGCGTATATGGTGTCCTATTTGCTATGATCATTCCGAAACGTTAAGCCGTTGAGTACTTGATGATAGCTTAGTGCAGTTTCTAGCGTTTTATCATTGAATTTGTCCTCATAATATCTGGTTTCCTTTTTCTTCCAATAAAGTGTTACTCTTTGCTGATTGTGTGCAATAACTACTAGGATGTGATTCAAATAATTTACGGATTGTGAGTTCATATAAAGCGATGGCCAAGCAGTAATTAACGGGACTCGCCGAGACGAGTCTTGGACTCAAGATTTTCCTGAGGGACTTACCAAAATTATGAGAGCCCATACTTTCTTTGTAATGGCATCAACAATTTAAAATTGGTGTTCAAGTCTCGCCTTAAGATTCCTTCATAAATAACTGCCATGCTCCCTATGGAATACGATGTTGTGATAACATGTATTTTTATTGTCATCTGACCTTTAAGATAAGGATGACCTATAGTCATAATGCTTTGTCTAATGATATCTGTCGTAAGCGTTTTTCGTCCGCAAACCTTTCGTACAAATGACTTCGTACAAATAGTCTTAATTCTGGAACCGTCTTCTTGACAATAGCTAAGCGGACTAGGTACCTGATATAGGAATTGAGGCTGGTCAGGCTGGTCCAAGTTAATGAGCTCGAACTTTAGTTTAGGCCAACAGCCGATATTTTTAACGACTTCATATCAATAATTGTGAAGCTTAGCTACCTGCTATTGGGCCTATGACATGCTAGAATGAAGAGCTATCGAGTTTGATCAAATGAGTAACCCTGACTCCCATTCAAGGTCACTGGTAAAACAGACACTGAAAAAGATGACTTTGCTCTACTCTTAATGTCACAGTGTTCAAATATATTAGAAACTTATAATATCTGGCGGTTGTCTTGGTTGTTGGGTGAAGAAAATGTGAGCTTATTTGATCATTTAATATTGATCCAACGATCGCTGATATTGTCGTGCTTGTTTGGCAACGGTGGACCATTTTTAAATTATTGTGGGTGTCTTATTTTGTAATAAGATCACCGTTAAGACTAAAAGGCCTCTTGTTAGCAACATTTAATATTTGTGAATTTTTACTAAGATTTTGGTTAATTATCATAAGCCATATTTCCCACTAAATTGTTTTACTTACATGTTCTTGTCCATAAAGTAACAACATAAATGTTATATAATGAACTATTACTGGCTATGGTTCGGAAACAACACTGGCGTATAAATAAATAATATAAATGTTAATAAATATACATACGTATATATATGTGTTACATGTCGTGATATAATGTAACCGCCGATTATTTTATTCACAGAAAACCTGTCCTGAGTGTCACGTAAGTACCGATGTTTATCTTCTGTCGGTAGGGACATTTTGTTTTATTTATATGGTGGTCAGAGAACAGGAATATTAACTGCTTAATTGATAACGGTTAGATTATTTATAGGATACAGTATAAAGGTAATGGCTTTGTGGCGTTGAGACATCAGACATTTACATGTATGAATGTGATAGAATCAATCATAGTAACAGATAATAGTAAGACTAGGTTTTGTATATGTTGGTTATCCACACTAACCCATCTGAATCTATATTAGGATTTGTTGTTGTCTTATTCTTGCTAAATCAATCATTTTTATGTTACAGTACAAGGGGAATGACTTCAAAGTAAGTATCCTATTTCATCAAATTGTCAGTCATATACAATAGTGAATCATTTACTGAGACGTTAAACTAGTATTAATAGAGAAATGCCATTGAACATACACGTCTAAATAACGTATATTCTTTCTTTGTGTGTCGCGATTCTCTCAGGTATTATCATAGTATTAAACGGACACAGCAGTATCACATATCATCGAGTGGATACCAATTATATATCTGTATCAAAATCGTATCACTTATTGTCAGAATATCACCAGTAACATATCCGTGATTAGGTGACACTATTAATCAAGACTATGCAAGTATTATCAACAACTCAATGTTTGTATTTACCGCAAACATAATAATGGTGTAAACAAAGTACATAACAGTTGCAATTTGCCCAAAAATAATGTAAAAGCTAATCCAGTTGATATACATAAAGAATCCTTATAAATTATTTTCAAACTGATAACGTTATCATATCAAGGATTCGGTGACACTTACATTAACATACGTATAATAACGCACCACCTTACCTTTTGTATTACATACTTTCAAATGAAGCTGCAATCGAAACATAAGATAGTTTTATCAGAGACGACAGTTATCTGATGAGTATTACCAGGCTTTATATTGTAGGACTGGATATGAAGGATAGGGATATTCTACCCGAGGGTAGAATATCTCTAAAACCCGAGGCGATACCGAGGGTTTTGCAACATTTTGTGATCCCGAGGGTAGAATATCTCTATCCGTCATATCCACTTATGAAAGAATATTTTTTTCTTTCATATCTCGACGTTTTACTGCAAGTTTACAACTATAATATCCCGCCATTTTGAAATAAATTCGAAGAAATCCACGACTGGAAGTCAATTTTCTATACATGAAAAATTACGGGATATTTTCAACACAAATTCCGTTGTTTGCATCTTTTAGAGTAAAACCAGTCAATTTTGTGAAAAAAATGTTAATATTTTACCGAGGATAGAGTGATTTTGCAATACATCCTCAGACGACATGGGTGTATTGCCCTAGACCAGCCAGTATTACACCCGTAGGTATGAAAGAATATATGTTATGTGTTGTAGGTAAACAGATTTAACACGCTAAACCAAAGTTTAGTGAGACGGAAATTTCACTATCTTACCTAAAGGTATTAAGACGAATTTACTACAGAGATCATAAATGTTTTTTATCTATGTCTGCTAGCTGATCCGATGTCATGGTTGTTAAAGGATCACGAGACTAACATTATTGAAGAAATTATAATGGGTAATATAGCTGTATCATTAAACTAAATATTGACAAAATATTTACAATTACCAAAAGCATAAATAAGAATGGATTAATTGAAAAAAAAACTCATAATTAGCAACATTCTGTTGAGATCATTACTTGCTGTTCAAAATATACACACCGTAGCCCAACATAAAATTGGGTATTAAAAAACGACATAAACGTATTGATACTCCATAGAATAAAAAATAACTAATATGACCTTCAAGTGAAATCCTAAAAAACATAAAAGTACGAGACG
This sequence comes from Argopecten irradians, assembly GCF_041381155.1. NCBI lineage: Eukaryota > Metazoa > Mollusca > Bivalvia > Pectinida > Pectinidae > Argopecten > Argopecten irradians. The sequence continues at coordinate 31,328,187 of NC_091141.1, read as the reverse complement.
TTTACATAGATGGATATGTACACCATTCTTAAAAATCCCAGGTGTTAAGTGATACAGACATAACTAATGTTAACATAACTCATACCAATAGGATTATAAGTAAAGAACAGTTACTATAACAGTAAACTTGGCTCAAAATAAATTAATTATTTCTTGTAGGAAAGATACATTATAATTACATGTTGATAAATTGAACTAAATATTTGAACAAATGATGATAGTATATTGATCCAGCATTTACATGTACTTGCATCATATTTATAGTTCCTATGTTCTGGTATTTTTGTTAGTGTCCATTAGTTATAGCCTGTGAAAATTTCATAAATTAGGATGTGCGGTATAGGTGCTACATATGCTTTCTTGTTATATCCACTTTCATAGAGATAAGTTAACGAGGTATCCCTCGTAATCAAGTAATTGTTTCACTAATTATACAGTATAACCATTGTCATATTCCAGAGTGTTCAACAAATTAAATAATTATTGTAATTTTGTTAACATAAAATTATTTGGCGGGCAAAATATAAGAATAGTACAGATCCATTCTCCATTATGATCACATACATTTTTACTTTTCGTATCATAGCTCCTTACATTTCGTATTACATACTTGACCATAAAGCTCCAATAGAAGCCTAAGAGAGTTATATCGGGGAGGGCAGTTATCTAATGGTTATAACCAGGCTTTATATTCTATAACCGAACGACCTGTGTATATTTTAATAGTAAGTGTTTTACATATAGACACATTTTCATATCATATCGACATTATTCAGTTCGTTAGAGGTCCGGAATACTTCAACTATATGCATGTATTGCCTGCACGTGAGTTTTATATTTCCTTTAGAAAATTATCAGGGTAAGATGAGATGCTAAAAGCCTTTTGACAATGAAAGTCTGATAATTCGATTTTTATTTTAATTGAGTTCTTTGAATTTTGAAACAATGGTTTTGAAAAAAAATCTGACATTTAATAATACAAGACCGGCCTAAAATAAAAGGGTATCAGATAGTTCTTATTCTAATGTATTGGCCTATGGCTGTTTTAAATTAGAGCTATATACATATATCTTTATATATAATCCACAATAACCTCTTTTTGCATGTATGATATTAGAATGAAAATAGAAAACTTATTTTAGAAGAAAAAAACAACAACAAAAAATGATAAAAAAGTAAAAGCGTTTGCAAATAAAATCCAATATACCGTTTTAACCACCTAATCATTGTTCAAAGTGTATTTGATAATGGTACCGTTTGAGTTCTAGATAGTGTCCGCCCTGTTATCTTTACCTGTCAATATAGCGATTTCATTCAAATCTAATTATGCAAATAAACATTTTGATGAGGTCGAGACATGATTATATAAACCAAAGAAAAAGTATCGAACGAGGACGTAGTTCGTAGTCGGAGTATTGTTTTATTAATTTTCTATATTTTTTTTCACATTTTGTAATGAGTGTGAATTTAAATGTTTGATTAAAACCAACATAATGAAAACGCATTTTGTACATTTGATGCTTTTATTATATGTACACGTATATCTATGTACCCGAATGTAATTGCATGCATATACGTGTATATGTTCTTTAGAACATTATTACATTACACCTGTAGCTCCATGTTGCAGACACAGCCAAATGCATGTTTCCTTCTCCAATGAAATAATCAACTTTTATACCAAAAATATATTAACATTAAACTGTATGCTCTTATGATTAGGACTAGTGTTGTAATTGGTCTAGTCGGAATTTCAGAACGAACATGAAACATATTCATTATCCAATGTCTCAAGATACTTAATAAATGCTATTCAATGTTTCCTATTCCCCTATCGTGTTAACGTTGAAACGTTAAAAGTTTAAACAGTAGTTATCAGCTTCATCAACTTTGATAGAAATAGAAACTGTCGACGTCGTCTGTCACATTTCGTGGTTACGCTTCGGGTCATCAAAGCATTTGTTTTAAAGCGCCACGAATACGAAGCGTTTTGGTAACGTAGACAATAACGTTATCTAAAAATATCTGTACAATATTTTTTTTTTTTTTTTTTTATAAAATTCTTTTGGTATAATCGGGCGATATAGTGCTCTATCGGTAAAAACGTGGCATGTATTTGACCAATGAGAATTGACAAAATTCCAGAAATGTTTTATTTTGAAATTATTAAACTGCTTATGAAAAAGTTCCTTAAATACTCATTTTGTGAAAAAAAAGTATTTAAAAGTTATATAGCAGATTCAAAACCATATTATGATGTCTAGAACGGGGAGTGATACTGGGTACTGTTTTTCTATCTGTCTGTTTATCGTTATTTTTTGTTATCTAATTCTTAGTTTTCTTCTCTTTCAGCTTGTGAGTATCTTACTACATTTACACGGTGATGTATTACCTTGTTTGCTTTCCTCAACATAGCATAAATTCGATAGCATTGCACTAATATGCTACGTGCTAGATTGTTCTATAAAACATATTCAAACGTTTACAAATATCGTGGCATACTTTCAGTTTTATATAGGCGTCCTATGGGATTTGTGGTAAAACTGCTTGCAACATGAGCTTATTTAACAGTCAAACTTGCTCCCTTATTTTGGATATAATTACATAACAATATACGACTTGTAACTTAGTATGTACTCTTGTTTCCAACTTCTTTAAAATCAAACTATATTATTACAAAGCGTCTTAATAATGTTACATTTTATATGTATATCTAAAAACAATGACTATAACCATGACATTACACCACTGTTGACATGCCTGTAATCCAGTTGATACATACATGGTTTCCCAAACAACATGCCCCGAGTTTGACCCTTTGTAAGAAGTGTTTCAATAGATGGACAAATTTCATATTTATACGTTAAGAAAAGTAAAGATCTATTTTGTACAACGATATATAACAACCTGGCAATCTGCTTCTGAATACTTGTATTGAAATTCATGAGAAAGTCACATTTCGCTAATTTAGCGATTTGTTCAGAAAATTTATAACTTCTAGTTAAAGTGTATGTATTTAAGGAGTTCATCCTTCTTTTCGATAGCATTCTGAATTCTGTCCCTGAAATTCAAATTTTGATACAAGTCTTTAAATATGTTTCCTGGAGATGGACAAATGAATCCTGGGTGATTTTTTGTATGATTATATTCAATAAAGTAGGTGATTTTCTGGTCGTATAGTAGAGTCCAATAATTTCAGCCTGAATCTTCATGTTGATGGAAAGTCACTGAATCGTGTCAACATAGATAACGCCATAATTTCTATTATGCCATTATCACACGTAATGATAATGTGATCAGTACATTTGTACCAAATTAAGTTAAATTAGGATACCAATACCCTCAATAGCATTTCGAATTTTCAAAAATGGTTTAGTATTGCAAAAGTTATTACCTGTCAAAGACAGGACATGTTTTTTGGGACAACCAGTAAATAATATCGCTTATTCCAAAGGCACATATACTGTATACAGAAAACTTATCAATTATTTTTTAACATACCTCCTTACCTTCCGTATTACATACTCTCACAGGAAGCTTCAATTGGAGCATTATATAGTTATTTCAGAGACTACAGTTATCTGATGATTATTACCAGGCTTTATATTGTAGGACTGAACAGTATAATATATGTTATGGGTTGTAGGTAACTATGTTTAACACGCTTAACCATAAACTTCCCAGAATAAAAATCAAAAGTATGGCAAATTTAGGACAGAAATCATCAATGTAATTATTTATGTTTGCTATCTTATCCGAAATCGTGATGGTTAAACGATAAATAACCTAACATAAAAAATAATAATGGATGAAATAGTTTTATCATTTATCTAAATATCGCCAAAAATGATACCGCATCTATAATTACAAAAAGAAGAAATATGAACAATTAAAAATAACATAATTAACAACATTCTGTTGAGATTATTACTTGCTGTGGACAATAAAATATATGTTACATGTGGGTAAACAGGTTTGCCACAACATGATTAACTTCAAATGTCACGCTATCAAAATAGTAAATTAAGACGAATTTACTACAGAGATATTTTTATTTAAGTCTGCTAGCTGATCCGATGTCATGGTGGTTAAACGATCACGAGGCTAATATTATAGATGAAATGATAATGGATAATATAGCTATATCATTAAACTAAATATTGCCAAATATGACAAAATGTTTACAATTACAAAAATAATAAATAAGAATAGATTAATTTAATGATATATAATGAACAGCGTTATGTTGAGATCATTGCTGGTTGTTCAAAATATACACACCGCAGCCCAACATAAAATTAGGTATAAGACAACGAAATTAACGTATTGAAACTCGATAGAATAAAAAAAAATACACAAACTACCTTTAAGTGCAATCCTAAAAACATATAGTAGGGGAGGGGATAAAGGTTCCCATGTACCCCTCTGACAGTTTTTTGAAACATGTTTTTTAGGACCGGTATGATGTCTAGTTTCATTTTATGCTTGTTGCCATTTACAACTAATGTCCCATGGGGGTCATATGGCGGCCATCTTGAATATCAGGTATCAAAAATGGCCAAAATGACACATTCGCATATATGCGCATAGATAGAGAACCAGACAACATTTAGAGGCACATAAACACATTTTTCATATAATTGAAACATTCTGAATATGATAAAATCATAATAATCACGTTACGTCTTCTCATATTTGTGAAATGACGGGAAAACAATGAAATTTTCAGCTTTTTTCCCTACAATTTCGATGAATATAATAATTTTTATCACAAGTAAAAAAAATGATGGACAAATCACCTTGTAACAGTCATTTCGAATTGCACTAACCCTTGTGTAAATATATGTGTACTATAAAAAAGATAGATCACATCAATGAGGTCGGAAAAAGAGAGCCCCCCCCCCATAAGAAAATATCAAAAAATGGCCAAAATGACACATTCGTATATACGCGCATAGATAGAGAACCAGAAAACACACAGAGGCAAATAAACACATTTTTAAATATGATTGAATCATACTGAATACGATTAAATAATAATAATGAAAGTACGTCTTCTCATTTTTGTGAAATGACGAGAAAACAATGAAATTTTCAGCTTTTTTTCCCCTAAGAATCGATAAATGTCATAACTTACATCTCAAGTAAAACAATTGATGGACAAAACACCTTGTAACAGTCATTTCGAATCGCACTAACCCTTGTGTAAACACATGTGTACTATAAAAAGATATATCGCATGAGTGAGGTGGGAAAACCCCCCCCCAACACACACCGAAAAGAAAATGCAGAAGAAAAGAATTGAAAAACAAAAACAAAACACCAAATATTCTATCAACACACATTGTAACAGTTATTCTGAATTGAACTGACTCTTGTCTAAACATATGTGCATTATAAAGGATAGATGTATGTTTTCTTAGCAGAAGTAGCGAGATGACCTGCAACCCCCTCCCCAATAATTAAAAAAAATAAAAAGAAAGCAACTGGGTTCGAATTATTCTCCTTCAATTTTAGATATACCTCCCATGAAAAAGGTGTACCATTGTGATGCCTGCTCGCATAAGTTAAAAACTACAAATACATATAATATCTGCTGAGGAGGAACAGTCACAGACTGGGCCGCCACAACGGGATCCTAGGGAAACAGTCAATTAGAATAAGAGGACATGGACCGTAGGTAAAAGTCATTGAAAGTAGTCTGACTACGCCAAAAGGCAGCAGACATGATGTCCTGGAACCAGGACCCATTATGGAGAGCCAAAGAAGCCGCAAGGGCTCTAACCTCAAGGGGCATCTCCTTGCATTTCGCCCCAAATTGATAATTAGACTGCTCATAAGCAATCCTGATCACCTGACATATCCATCTGGAGACGTACTGGGAGGAGAAATCCTGCTGACACTGTTTAATGGGCAAGAATAGTACATCGCCCCCTAATTTTATCAATGGGAAACCTAAGCGTCCGACTGGGACAAAGCAGCGTATCATTCTCCTTCGACTCAATAGATATTGTGAATCTTTACCAAAAAGGCAGGATCACTGTGTAGGGTAACAGAGCTTTATCTGGCCCAACGAAGCACGAAAAGTGAATAGATGGATATCACTCCTCCTACGGCCTGAGGCAAAAGCAAGCAGGAAGTCAAAAGTAAAAACCTAAATGGAGACCGACACTAAAGGCTCTTAAGGAGCCCCTTTCAGTAACACAAGTGTTAGATTTCACTGTGGAGCTAATTGCCGTACCCTAGGCCTGTCCAGACTGAACCACCTAATCAAGGCAGACAAAGAGCTGGAAGACCCTAAGTCTGGTCTACCATGAGCATATAGTACACTGGAAATAACCATGCGATAGCCTGCAATAGTACTAGAGGCAAGTTTGCGTTCCCAAAACAAATAGAGAAGGGAATCCGCAATCAGCTGGGCAGAGGCCTTGACCTGATCAATCTTCCTGTCGATACACCAATCACAGACGATCTTCCATGACTGTTGGGCTCCCCAGATAGCTTCCACGCACTTGAATGGATCTTCCGGACCAAGGCTGGCGGAGGATTTTAGTTCTGAGTGGGAAAACCAGAGGAACATCCACCAACCGAAACGACAAGAGCTCCGGAAACCAGGATTGTCTCGGTCACAAGGGCGCTATCGAAAGGAGGGGAAAATGATGCTCCCGAAACTTCTATTAGAACCCTGCCCACCAGTTTGAATGGAGGAAATGCATAAGCATGTATCCCCTCCAATTCTAGAGATAGAGCGTCCACAGCCTAAGTCATTTGGTCTGGCACCGGCATGACAAAAGTGGACAATTAGTGGCGAAGTGGCGAAAAGGTCTATATGAGGTCTGTTCCACACCAAGCAAATGCCCTCGATGATCGGGAGATTTAGCTGCCTTTCTGTCACAACCGGCTTGCGGCGCCTGAGAAGAGTATCCGCCAGAACATTCAACCTGTCTGGAAGATGCTTGACTAAGAGAGTCAACCGCATTTCCTGACAGAAAAGAAGAACACGAATGACGAGGGCACAAAGACCATGAGACTTTGCCCCCACTCTTTCTCTCCAGATACACGACAGCTGTAGAGTTGTCACTAGTCACACAAACCACCTTCGAATGTAGAATCTTCCGAATAGCCTGCAGAGCCAACCTAACAGCCGTATCTCCAGCACGTTTATGTGCTCGGAGACCTGATTCCCAGACCACTCCCCCGACTGGCAATGGCCGTCGAGGTAAGCCCCCCAACCTGTCATCTGTCACCGCTCCAGCGATTCCTAGACTCGGTTGAGTATGAGGGAATCATCGAAATAGATGTGTAGATTTATTTCCCTGGAGTGATGAAATCCTACGCCAACCTGCAGCAGTTTGAAGAAAACCAAAGTAACAGTCGTGATACCGAAATGACTGTATCTCCAGGACAAACAAATCAAGGATAATAATTCGAACACAGTGGTACGTTTCGTTCTGGCACGAGCCGAACATTGTCCAGTTGTTCACTAAAAGAGAGTGGATCTAACCATGTTCTAGTTATAATTGGGGCTGCGATGGCCGATTGGTATGATGTCTCGACATATTACCACAAACCCTCCACCTCTGGGTAGCCTGTTCGAATCTACAGGGGCAGGTGCCAGATATTGACTGCTGGCGGTGGTTTTTCTCCGGGAACTCCGCCTTTCCTCCACCAATAAACCTGGCACATCCTTACATGACCCTGGCTGTTAAAAATGTAATTGTAGTTTGGAACTGTCTGAATCATAGATCAGGAAATATGTAATTTATGTAATTATTATTATGAGATTTTTTTTCTCTATGAGTAGTGTTGGGAGGGGAATGTCCACGATTCTTCTGCTAAAAACATAAAATCCTTTAAAAATACACATATGTTTACACAAGGGTAAGTGCAATTCGAAATGACTGGTACAAGGTGTTTTGTCCATCAATTGTTTTACTTGTGATGTAATTTATGACATTTATCGATATTTTAGGGGGAAAAAAGTTGAAAATTTCATTGTTTTCCCGTCATTTCACAAAAATCAGAAGACGTAACGTCATTATTATGATTTAATCGTATTCAGCATGTTTCAATCATATTTAAAAATGTGTTTTTTTTGCCTCTGTGTGTTGTCTGGTTCGCTATCTATGCGCGTATATACGGATGTGTTATTTTGGCCATTTTTTGATAATTTTTTTATTGGGGGTCCCTCTCTTTTTCCGACCTCATGTTTCAATCATATCAAAAATGTGTTTATTTGCCTCTGAATGTTGTCTGGTTCTCTATCTATGCGCATATATCCGAATGTGTCATTTTGATCATTTTTGATACCTGAAATCAAGATGTCGCCATATGGCTCCCATGGGACATTAGTTGTCAATGGCAACAAGCATAAAATGAAACTAGACATCATACCGGTCCTAAAAAAACATGTTTCGAAAAAATGCCAGAGGGGTACATGGGAACCTATTTCTCCTCCCCCACTGATAAAAGTACCAGACGTCTACATAGATGGATATGTATCCCCTTCTTAAATACCCCAGGTGCTAAGTGATACAGACATAACTAATGTCAACATAACTCATACCCATAGGATTATAAGTAAAGAATAGTTATTGTTATAAAAATGATGGTAGTATACTGATCCACCATTTACCTGTCCTGGCAATATATTTATATTTCAAATTTTCTTGTATTTTTATTTCTATCCATCAAATATAACGCGCGAAAACGTCATAATTTAGGATGTGCTATTTGGTGCTACATATGCTTTCTTGTTATATCCACTTTCTTAAAGATGAATGAACAACAAGGCATCCCTCAATGTAACTGTTTCACTAATTATACGGTATATCCATCGTCATATTCAAAAGTGATCAACAAATCTAATTATTATTGCAATTGTTTATACATGAAATCACATTTTGTGGATAAAATCACATTTTGTGGATAAAATATAAGAATTGTACAAATCCATACTTCAGTATGATTACATACCTCCTTATATATCGTATTACATACTTGACCATAAAGCTTCAATCGAAGCATCAGAGAGTTATATCAGGGGCGGCAGTTATCTAATGGTTATAACCAGGGTTTATATTTTATAACCAAACGACTTGTGTATATTTAATGGTTATTCTTTTGTACATAGAGACATATTTTCATATCATATCGACATTATTCAGTTCGTTAGAGGTCAGGAATACTTCAACAATATGCATACTGTATATTGCGTGCGTGCGAGTTGTTAAAACTACATCATTCCATCACGTGCAATGTGTGAAGACATTGTCTGCGTCGTCGTTATGACTAACCACGCATTAGACATGTTTGAGAAGTAGAAAATACATCCAACAAAATTATTTGATTTAAAGTGTAAATGGAGTGATGCCTAGTAAATGTAGACTGCGGTTACTTTTATGTTCCCTTTAGAAAACTATAAGGGTAAGATGAACTGATAAAAAAAATTTTGACAATGAAAGTTTGATAATTTGATTTATATCCTGATTCATTACTTTGGATTTTGAAACAATGGTTTTGTAAAACTTGTGACATATTGAATAATACAAAAAACTAATAGGGTATCAGATAGGTCTTATTTTAATGTATTGGCCTATGACTGTTATAAATTAGAGCTATATGTATGTGTCTTTATCAATAATCCACAATAACCTTTTTGCATAATATTAGAATAGAAATAGAAGATTTATTTTAGAAAAAAAACAACAGCAACACAATTCAAAAAGCGTTGTTGAGTTTGAAAAAAAAATCCAATACACCGTTTTAACCACTTAGTTATTTTTCAAAGTGTATTTGATAATGATACCGATTGAGTTCTAGATATTGTCCGTCCTTTTATCTTAACTGTCAATATAGCGATTCCATTAACCATACAGACGTTGATATATTAATTAAACAGAAATAATTGCACGTTCTGATGAATATTTTTCATCTAAATATTATACAAATACAGCACAGAGATCGATACATGGTTATATCGACCAAAGAAAAAAGTAACGAACGGGAACGATATTTTATTCTGTGTTCGATATAACCATTTATCACATAATCCGCTTTATATCCAGTGATTTCGCCCGTGTAATAGTTTTACATATGTCTTTAATGTAATATGACTTCGAGCGATTTTCATTGGCTAAACATTCATTTTGACTTCAGACAGAAACAATAAAATGGCGTCAGGAAAAATGGCGTGACGTCAGGATTACGAAGACGGCGGGACAAAAGCAGTCTCTGTTGGATTTTCGAAATACAAAAATAAAAACTTCTTAGACTCGTTTCATAAAATCTCATATGAAATGAACACTCATGTAAGATCCTTTATGTATTAAAATGCTATAATTGTTTTTTTTTTTCTATATTTTCTTAACATTACACCAACATTAGTATAATAACGTACCTCCTTACCTTCCGTATTACATACTTCCACGTGAAGCTTCAATCGAAGCATTAGAGAGTTATTTCGGGGACTACAGTTATCTGATGGTTATTACCAGGCTTTATATTGTAGAACTGTACAATATAATATATGTCATGTGTTGTAGGTAATTATGTTTAACCATAAATTTCACAGTATACAACAGCAAATTATGAAACTTTGCAACATAGATCATACATGTAATTATCTATGTTTGCTGTCTAATCCAAAGTCATGGTGGTTAAACAATAGATCAAATAACATAGAAGGAATGATAATGGATGATATAATTTCATCATTAATCTAAATATCGAAAAAATGACACAGCATTTATCATTACAAAAAGAATACATAAGAATGAATTTGTTAAAAAAGCATATAAACAACATTATGTTTAATTACTAATTATTGAGCCATACGATAAAATATCTTGAAGTGAAATACTAAAAAACATAAAAAATACCAGAAGTTTGCTTAGTAGATGGATTCGTACCCCCTTCTTAAAAATTCCAGGTACTAATTGATAAAGACCAATATTAACATAAATCATACCTGATCGAAGTAAAGAACAGTTATTATAACAGTAAAGGAGAAGGTGCGTTAAGACTCGAATATGGCCTCAAAATTAATTCTCCCGTAAAGAACAACATATTTTGCCATATAACAGTTGAATACATTTGCTAACACATTACATCCCGAAAACATCCCGCATGTGCTAATTATGTTCACTATGACGTCATCAACATGCAGTTTCCCGCCATTTTTCACAAAAATCCTTGAAAAATCATACTTTCGGAGTGGTTTTCTCTAAAAATGAGTGTGGCCGCCTTCGTGGAGCAGAAAGAGATTTTCACATGTTGTGTATCGTGTATTTACGCATATCCATGCAAAATATAAAATTGCTCCAAGGTGGCGGCCAAATCCATTTCAAGCCTTTTCTAACCTAAAGATGATGAATTTCTAGCAAAATTTGGCGAGAAGAGGAAAATCATCAATTTGATGACGTCATAGGTGGAGCACATCGTGTACATGGCTATAAAAAGTTATGTTTTGATGAATGGCAAGTATGAGAGTATTTATTGATGTGAAATTGATGTGGATAAGAGTTAATATTTTTCGGCCTGAAAAATTAAGGCCAAATACTGGTCCTATCATATCTACTCCTTTGGCTAAAAATGTATTAATTCTTTACTGTGGGATACATCAGAATTGTATGTTGATAAAATTGTGTCAAATACTTAAAAACAATGATGGTTGTATACTGACCCAGTGTTGATAAAATTGTGTCAAATACTTAAAAACAATGATGGTTGTATACTGACCCAGTGTTGATAAAATTGTGTCAAATACTTAAAAACAATGATGGTTGTATACTGACCCAGCTTTTACCTGACAAGTAATGGCGACATATTCATGGTTCGATCTTCTTGTATTTGGTATTGGTATTCATGAGCTATAACACAAACGTTATAAATCGGGTTGTGTGGTATATATGTTACATATGATTTCTTGTTATATCCACTCCCTTAACGATAAGTTAACCAGGTATTCCATATATCAAGTAACCGTTTCACCAATTACATGCATGTAATAATCTTCATGTTTCAGAATGATCAATAAATATTTTCGAACTTTTGTATACATGAAATCACATAATAGTATTAGATATAAGAATAGTGCAATGCCAATCATGCTTTAGTATGATGACATACCTCCTTACTCTTTTCGTATTACATACTTGACCATACAGCTCCAATCGAAGCATCACAGAGCTATATTAGGGTCCATAGTTATATAATGGTTATAACGAGGCTTCGTATTCCTATAACTGGACGATATGTGTATATTTACCAATTTTAATCAGTTCGTTAGAGGTCAGGAGAACTTAGAACTTATTGGTGTATGTGAGTTGTTAAAGATACATTGCATGCAATTTGGTAAGATATTGTTTGAGTGCTCGCTATGATTAAATACGTATTTGATATGTTTGAGAAATAGACATTCAACAAAATCAATACCACAGAAATATGCCTCCTAAATGTAGACAACGGTTAATTCTATATTTTCCATTTAGAAAACTATCAGGGTTAGATGAGCTGATAAAAGACAATGACGTCTGCTACTTTTATTTTTAGTTTGATTGATTTCTTTGAAGTAAAATTTTTTGTAAACATTCTGACATATTGAATAATACAATACTGTTACGAATTAGAGTTATCTATTTACGTCCTGATCAATAATACACATTGTCAATCAACTCTTTCATATTAGTAATATGACTGAAGGCAAGGTTTTATAGGGCGCAGCCAGATGTTTCAGTAAACATTAATTATGCAATGTTAAAAAGTGCAATTTATGGAAATAAGGGAGCAGAATGTTCTGTTTATTTTTAGTCATATATTTACACTCTATCCTTGTCCAAAATCCTCATTTGAGAAGGAAAACCCCATTAGAGAAAGAAGAAATTTTATTTCTGTAACAGATATTCCGTTTTTGGTCAGCTGATTACATTGAATGTTGGTCTAAATCACGTAAACGCTTGCAAAATAAAGAGCTTCTGCCAGATAAGGTTGCGTGTGTCAGAGCACTTGAACCGCTTGATTATAAAATAAGCTGACTTCAAAGCATCATTTCCATGGTGATTACCATGATTCCCCTCCCCATATGTATAACAAACAGCGGCTGCAAACTGAAGCCGTCAGTATGTAGGATTGCAAATTGAAGATTTTTTTTTCTAATATTTTCACGCATGTGCTACCTTAGAAATGTTTCGACCCTATACAAATAAAGAAACACTATAATAACCTGGAAGTTAAATATTTTGCCAAAATCCCAACACACCGTTTGAACTGTTATGTTTTTCATTGTGCATTTAATGATAGTACCGTCTGATGTATGGATTTTGCCTGTCCTTTTATTTTTAACTGTCAATATAGCGATTCCATAAACCATACAAACCTTGATATATTTCTTTAACAGAAATAATTGCATGTTCTGACGAAATTCGTTATACACGTATTGTTTTATTTATTGAACTGACGATGAAAACATCCTTCAATGTTCATTTTGTGACTTTATTAAAAGTTATGTAGAAAATATATTCAAAAGTCGTGGCACACGTTCTATTCCACACAGGCATCATATGGAGTTTAAGGTGATACTCTTTACAACATGAGTATTTAACAATCATACTTTGTTCTCAATTTTTTAATATAATTGCATAGCAGTTTACAAATTTGAACTTAGTTTGAACTTTTTTTTAATCTCTCAAAAAGCAAAACAATTTATTGCAAAATGTCATGATTACGTTTCATGTTATATGTTTATGTCTGAAAAACAAATGTGATACCATCCCTTTGTCACCGATAAAACATTGGTGTAATTCGACAATGTGTAATGACAGACCGCAAGCGAGTTGAAACATTTCACATACATTTCACTACAGTGGGCTTTCCTGGCATATCACAGTTAAACCAACTAATTTAATTAGAACTGGTTTGTTTCCGATACATATATACATTTCAATGTACTCTCAGACTGAATTGTCCCTTTAAGACATGTATTTTTGTGTGTAGAGGATGTATATACAATGCCAGCATAAGTATGAAAGACATATGTAATATTATCCCTTTGTTACCGATACAATTTAGCTGTTAGCAGTTAGCTGCCATAAAATCTATCTAATATCTAAGATTTAAATGAAGTCTTTTCAATTTGGTTTAGTAGGTGATTCCGAAGTTTTTGTCCTTCCATTCGGAACTAGAATTTAGTCTCCATCCACAAATTTTAAATTAAAAGAATATTAATTAAACCGCTGGAAGTATTTTATATCTTTGTTATTATAATAGTTTTATTCGACAGTGCTCTGTAGTTAAGTAATTTTATTGGGTAATTAAAAAAAAGAAACCTAAAGAACTGTTTAATAGCTAGCTTAACGTTAGTGTAGAAGTAAACACGTCTGAAATATTGATAATAGAATATTGATGTTATATGATGTTTTAATTACCTTTAATTTTATATTCATGTTTGAATATTTTGGATATAACTTTGACATCACATCGCTGTTGGAATGCCTGGACGTTTAAAGCCGAGGGACATATTACAATAATTTGCAAATTACAGCACAATTATGAAAGACAATTTGGTTTAGTAGATGGTTTTAATGTTTTGTCCTTCTTGTTGAAGATAGAAAACAGTGTATTTCAATGAATTTGTTGTCTATCCACACACAGTTTTAAACCATAAAAGCATAATAAATCGCTAGAAGTATTTTTTAAATTTTATAATAGTACTCTTTAGGTAAGTAAGAATGTTGGAAAACTTAAAAAAGGAAACTATAAGAATTGTTTTAACAACTACCTTGACGTGGATTTGGGAGTTAACACTTCTGATATAATAGTTAACGGGTTAACTTTTTATTATATATAAATATGAATTAATACATCATTTTTAATGTCTTCTATCGTATCCGATGTCGTGATGGTTATACAATAATTACACGACTATGATTATAACAGAAGAAATAATATTGGGCAATGTACAGTATCAGTAAGCTATTGCCAAAATGGTACAATAATTGTATTTAAACGGAGTAAATGAAAAAGGCATTATGACAAATCCATGATTAATCTCTGTCGAAATCATTTATCGATGGCCATTAATACACACCGCAGCCCATATGTAAAATGAAGTGAAATTCAATATATTCAGAACTAAACTGTTAAAAGGATCAATAAAAGCTGATTAAATTAAACTGCATAATTATATTGTCGATACAATTACTCGATGCCATTAAATACACATCACAGCCCAAAAAAGGTATATAAGGAAAAAGAAAATGTACTTTTGATAGCAGACAGTAGACAGTAGAATAAAACTAATATATATGGTCTTTCAGCGAAATCACGAAAACAGAAAAATGGGAGTCGTTTATATGGATACGTACCAAGTTTAAACAATAAGCATTTGTGATTTACAAGTAAAAGAGGTAAACACGTGATGTAGACAGTGTGTATGGTATTCAAAGTATACCAGATCACTGATGCAGAATGAGATACAGAGAAAATAATTTGATCACGTTAATGATATTTAAACGATACATGGATAAATATTTAATATTGAATGGGAAATACACCAGTTATTTACACTGTACATAAGTATATAAGTAAATCTGAGTCAAAATATATGAAGTATGTAATGCAGAAAAAACATATCAACAATTCATGTCTATGCACTTCAGACATAAACATTATTATAATTATACATTATTTTCTAAGTAGCATAATTAGTATGAATAGTCCGATGTTAATTCCCATTAATTCCACTAAAAACACAATAGCGTTAGTATAGATATAAACTGCTAAATTACCATAACACTTTATTTCGGGGTATTCGGTATATATTTAAAGAATCTTGCTTCACCTTCGCATTTTTAACTACAAAGCGCGTAGTTCCACTAATCAAATACTGATATATTACTATAGCTGTCGTCATGTTTCAGGATAATTAGTATCTGTGCTAAAGTCATAAGAAAACGTCTCCCATTCCTAAAATATGTGCCGTAATTTCCATACCGACGAATCAAGAAAATCCTTTAATTTGTTTTTCACCACCAATATTTTGAGAATAACAACACTTATAATGCATACAATTTAGTTTCGTAAGTGCCATATACACGTAGTGCCAACATACTTATAGTCTATAATTTCATTTCACATTTTTACACACTACCAGTGTTATTAGTAATGGTAACGTAATGTCTGCAGGTTTATTTTTATCAAGTCATGCATAAGACATAAACAATAGAGCATATAGTATATTTGGTAACCAATGTTTATAAGGCAACATACATATTTGTCTGTCCATTTGAATAATTGTCACAGCTTAATTAATCTATAAAACCTTGTGGATTTTAATTGATAGATGAGGAGAACATAGCATGTCAATATGTTCCCCCAATTATAGCACATATAATCTTAAGTTACATGTATTCGCACCAGGTATCGTAAATAGTCATCTGAAAATTGTATAATGATGCTGTGATATTTCCGGATGATATACCTTCGTGCACGAAGATAACTATTTGAACATACATTTCAATTTAAAGTACCGGTGATTCATGTGGAAACAGTTTTATATTGTGATATATCATAAAATATTGTAATATAATCAAGCAATTAGGTAGGTATTATATTATATCCTGGATTTATATTTTATTCAGGCACTGTTCCGTCTCGTTAACGTCGTATACCTCCCTTGAGTGTTGTGTATATTTCGTTTTCATGTCTCATTCGAAAGAACTAAGCCATGTCTCATTCGAAAGAATTAAGCGATTTATGTCATACTGCTCGGACATTCCATAAACGGGAATATAATTTACAAAAGTCACATCTGCGTATTGCAACATTATAAAATGGACACTAGTACAACTGATGGTATCTTAGTGAATCATCCCCAAATTTTAGTTTATACATGTAGAAATTACGTAAGATCCCTCAAACATTAGATTGAATAGTGTTTAATTTATCTGAGTATTGCATCTTACTTAGAAAAGTCACATTGGTTGTAAAGAGTGTTGTGATGTTGTAAATATAATGTATTTCTAAGTACTTATTATCAATCCACAATTTGTTTTCACCTATAAACACCGTATAACTCGTCACACTGTTTCATATATTTCATTTAATGTTCTTTACGTATCAGTATGCACTATCAAAGAGAAGATTCGAATATTTTGAAAGCAAAAACCAAGGAATTATTTTAGATCGATGTCTTTTTTTATTGTTTTTCTTCTTTTCTCTTCAATCAGATGGAAGAATACTCCCAACTATTGTGAGCACATTGCTTATCATTCTCATTTTTAAACTTATTGTTGGCTCAATATTTAAATATCAGTCCGTTCGTATGAGTTATGTTATTTGCTTCGCAAAAGATACACGGAGCTTACTATTATATTAATCTGTTAATTAATAAGTTTGTCGAAGCTACACCTACCCTTTGTATGGTAATGGGATCCGTCTCCGGTTATTTTTGTATCTACTTCTGGAAAAATCGTACCCAAAAATGAGAGGAGTAACTGCTAAATCGCTTCAAAAACTCGATATTATTTCATTTGTTTATCAAAACCAATTAAAAATTAGAACAGTGAAAGCGTACAGTTTTAATATGTCCCCCCAATTGTATATGAAAATGAGAATAAGGTATCCTTTATTTGTATTCAAACATGTAACCTTGATTGCATTTCCGTACAAAACTGAGACAAATGCGTGAAAATATGAAAATATCTCATGATATCGGATGCATTTCATTATGGTCAGATCTTGAATGAAGAATTAGGATCAAACAAAAACGATCTACCACTTCAAATCGATCATAAATACATCCTTTGTGCCATAATCGATGATGTTTAGTGAGCATATTATGACTATAGTGTACGTGTTTGGTACGCACAAAATTCCGGTTTGGTATAGTCATAAGTGTACGGTATCGTATAACAACTTGGTAAAATTTTAATCACAAACAGGGAGCCGCAAAGCGTGGCATAATCCCCCGCGCTTCACAGTTGGTATATGTGAAAATCCAAATATCAAGCTCAAAGTAAGAGTTATTAATGTACATGTATAACTTTAAGTTCGGTACATGCTTAATAGTGATACTTACAATAAGGTGTATATGTATACGCATACGGATACGGGGACGTATTTGACTTTACTTTATATAGTTCGAAATAAAATCAACTACAAGATATAAACTCGGGTCAAGGACGTCCAATTTGTACATGCGTGGATAAAAGTGCATGCATGAAAAAAGTATTCCATGTTTTAACACGTGATTTTTGATCGATCAACAGGCCTTTGGCTCTATAGTTATAAGGACATTTTTTTTTATATATTTGTAACACTGTGTCGTAAATTAGTCTCGAAAGATGTTGGAAGTAAAGGATTTTATAGAATGTATGCTAAACATTACGTATATGATCGATCCCAGTCAAATACGTCTCCGTATCAGTATGCGTATACGTATACCGCTTGTTGTAAGTATCCCTAATAATTGGTTTTACAGTCTTTTTCTTCCTTTTGGAAGTAGAAGTGTATTTCAATGAACATATTCTAAGTCAACAAAAAGTTTTAAATCAAAGTATAATAAAATGCTGGAATATTTGATATTGTTGCTGTTATAATAGGTATAAAAGATAGGAAACACTGTTTTAACAACAACCTTGACGTTGGGTTGGGAGTAAGCTTGTCTGAAATATTCATAAAGGGATATAAATATGCAACATATTATAAAAACTTATGATTTTTTTGTTAAAGCTATTTTATCCAAAGCCTTGATGGTTAAACAATAAATAAAAGACAATTATAGAAGAAAAAATGGGTAATAATGATTGAACTAAATGTCAAACACGGCACAACAGTCACAATTAAAAGGACTAATAAAAACTGATTAATTTAAATACGAAATTAAAATCTGTTGCGATTTGCGTGCATGTGAGTTGTTAAAAGTACATAATTCCCTCACGTACAAATTAGACCTATCTATTTCTGTCATTATCAATAATATACAATAAACTCTTTGATATCTATATGAAAATAGATAAAGACTTATTTTATAAAATAAATTTGGACGTTACATTGTTTCGAAAAAAAATCTTATACATTCTTTAAACCATCTTGATGGTTTTTTTTCAAAGTGTATTAAATAATGACACCGTTTGATGTCTGGATGTTGCCCGTCCTTTTATCTGTACCTGTCAATATTACGATTTCATTAACCATGTAACGTCGGTATATTTAATGCACAGAAATAACTTCAAATTCTGACGATTTTTTTCTTCTTCAATTATTGTTTTCTTTTTTAAACTGCCTCGAATTCCTTCAATATTCATTCTGTGATTTTATTCGAAGTTATATAGCAGATTTAAAAACAAATTTTGATTTATATAATAGTTGGTGACACTGTTTAATGTCTGGGTATTACCTCTCTGTTAATCTTTATTGTTTGTTATCTAATCCTTACTTTTCTTCTCTTTCAGTATGTGAGTATCCTACTACAGTTACACGGTGATGTATTGTCTTGTTTTATTGTTGACCTTTTTGTGTTATATTTGCTTTCCTCATAATAGCTTCAATTCAATACTGTTGCATTTATCAATTATTTACTAGATTGCTGTATAAACATAATTTTATTCAAACGTATACAAATAACGTGACATTAATAATATATGCCACATACATTATAAAATAATATAAATTATATATTAAATATAATATATGCCGTCATATGGGTTTTGAGGTAATACTGCTTATAGCATGAACGTTTGAAAATGTTCCCTTGATTTTGATATAATTGTATAACAATAACTCTTTCATAATTTTTATATTAGTTTGTCTTCTTATTTTAAATGTCTCACAATAGGAAACATTTTGTTGGGAATGGTCTTAATCATGTTTCAGTTTACATGTGTATGAAAACATTGCGTATAACCATGACATTACACCACTTAAATATAGTCTTTTCAATTTGGTTTAGTAGGTGGTTTTGAAGGTTTTGTCCTTCCTTTTGGAAAGGGAAGTGTATTCCGATGAACGTTTTCTCCATTTACAAATGTTTTAAATCTAAACAAGTATAAAAAAACTGCTGGAAGGTTTTTGTTTTTATTTTTTTCGCTATAAGTTTTATTTGACAGTACTCTGTAATATCTGTTGAGATCAATACTCGATGATCATTGATACACACCAAAGCCAAATGTAAAATAGGGTATTCGAAATATAAGTGTACTTAATATTATTTTGAAACTCAATATATTAAAACTAACATATAATATATTTAAGTGGTATTCTTAGCAAAAAAATGGGAGACTTTTACATAGATGGATTCGTTCATTTCGTTAAGGTAAGATCTTGAATGAAGGATTAGGATAAAACAAAAACGATCTATCACTATCATAAATGCATCCTTTGTGCCATAATCGATGATGTTTAGTGAGCATGTTATGATTATAGTGTACGTGTTTGGTACGCACAAAATTCCGGTTTGGTATAGTCATTAGTGTACGGTATCGTATAACAACTTGGTAAAATTTTAATCACAAACAGGGAGCCGCTAAGCGTGGCATAATCACCAGCGCTCCACAGTTGGTATATGTGAAAATCCAAATATCAAGCTCAAAGTAAGAGTTATTAATGTACATGTATAACTTGAAGTTCGGTACATGCTTAATAGTGATACTTACAATAAGCGGTATATGTATACGCATACGGATACGGGGACGTATTTGACTTTACTTTCTATGTTTCGAAATAAGATCAACTACAACATAACAACTCGGGTCAAGAACGTCGCATTTGTACATGCGTGAATAAAAGTGCATGCGTGAAAAAAAAGTATCAAATGTTTTAACACGTGGTTTTTGATCGATAAAATGCATTCGTTTTAATTTTAGTACTGTAATAAGAGGTGGGAATGATCATCGGCAGTACTGCTATAAACATTCACTGCCTAAATTATTATGTTTACATCCAAAGTACAGTAAAATGAGTATACATAATCAGACCATGAGGCCAAGGTCTTTTCTATAGTTTCCTTTTACATTTCTACAGTAATGGTTAAGTAATTTCTGCAAGTATATTTCCATCTAAACATACATACGCATTAACAAAATAATTTTACAGTGAATACTTTTTGTGTTGTCACTATTGTTTATAAGGATCATGCATTTTTGTCGGTCCATTTTCAAACTTTAATTCATCAATAGAACTTTCTGACTGTAAAACCTTAATAGATCAGTAAATAGAAAATAGCATGTCAATATGTCCTCCAGTTATAGTATATACAACTTAAACCTAAATGTATTTGCAACAGGTGTCATAAATAGTCTTCTGGAAATACACAAATGTAGTATAATGCCACAGTCGTACCTTCGTGCATATATATATTATTTCCATCTTAAAATCAGAATCAGAGAAAAAATGTAAAATATCAGAATAGATAGATAGATTTCTTTCTTTTCTCTGGTTAGAGATTTTCATCAATCATATCTTTTGTTTACATCAAATGAAAACAACAAAGTATATACAAAGTCATAGAAGAGTGTTCATATCTGAGATCATTCCAGGCACCAAATCAGCAATGTTAATCATCATTAAAGCCCACTTCTCGTGGTCCAAGTAAATGTCCTTTGAACTTTCAAGAATAAAATTGCATTATCTTTCGTCTGTTAAATGGTCGAATTTTACGTAATCCGATACGTCAATACGTTTCATAAAAACTGCCGGACATTGGACTAGAAAATGAACCGTTATATTATCAGTTTCTTTCTTACATATTTAACATGTCACCGTGTTTTTCTCATGACGATATGATAATTTAACCAGCTCGACAAGTATCCATGTATATTTCGGGTATTCAAGACTCAGTAGCCGCATCGGGTTAGGACCATGGGTGTAGTGAATTGAATTGTATGTCTGCAGATATCATAGCGTCTTGCCAGTTTTTATAAAATAAATCCTCCACTGTTTTTTCTGCAAACATTCCTCCATGTTGATCGCGAAGGACAAAATCCATCGAACACATAGTCCAACAATAGGGATGAGATGTTTAGATTTTCCGCAATGATGAATATATCGCGAACAAAAAAGTTTGTTTTTATCATTATATCACCAAATATAAAGGAGCACAATCTAATCGTAAAGATAATTTTCCACACAGAGTTACTACTTGCCGCAAAAAGCTTATTATAGAACATGAGCTTTCTACGTTCAACCTCGGCGTAGATGTCTAATAGCCCGATGCCGCGTGTTGTGACTAACGATGGAGACGTTTGTTCGAAACCTTGGCACCTCCGGGCGGCGTATCCTTGAACAATGTCGAGTTATGGGCGAGATTGTTGTGTTGGATTAGCCAAAAGCTCCGATCCATACAAAATTCGTGACTGAACCATAGATTGCACGAGTTTACAGCTTGTCAATGGGTTCATACCTCCACTGTGTATGCCAACACTAATCAGAGAATTCAGAATCTGTCTCCCTTTCGCACATGATGACCTGATGTTTTTATCACAGTGGAGATTTGCAGTAAAAACTATTCCCGCGTACTCTTTGGTGACCCATTGGATATATTGTCCTAGCTTACATTCAGTCTTTGGAACGCGCTTTCTACTGCCACTGTGAAACATCATCAGTTATTTTTTTTACGGGATTATAATTCAAGCGCCATTTGCAGGAGAGATCGAATGCTTTATCCAAGAGGTTCTTCAAATTACCAGTAGAGCAGTCCATACGTAGAGTATCATCGGCTAAGAGTGTATGGTTCTGCCTTTGCATTGTTATATACTACACAATACTGTCATATATTTAAATAATCCTCCGTAGTGGTATTAATATTCCCCTGGATTTATTCTTCATTCACTGGCAGTGTCATCTCGTTAACGTCGTACATTGTGTAACTCGCTGTTAGTGTTTTATATATTTCGATTAAATGCTCCATTCGAAGGAAATACGCGATTTATGTCATAATAGTCGGATATTTAAAAAAACATAAACCTAAGAACTATTCCCAGAATACTGGTAGATACACATGTATTAGCATAAACATTATACTAAACTCGATTACCAAAATCAAACACTCAAACAAATCAAACAAATATTACATCAATGGCATCTAAATGAATCCTCCCAAAGGTTAGTTTATAAGGTAGACGATTACGTAGAATCCCCCAAACATTCCTTTGAAATATATTTTGATTTAGAATTTTAATTTATGTGAGTATCGAATCCTACTGTAGAAAACCACATTGTACTATGCAATACCAAAGAAAATTTCGAACATTTTGAAAGTGAAAACCTAGGTACTTTTTTAGAACAATATTTTTATGGATAGGATACTAACAAGGTCAGACATGTTCCTAATCAGACAATCAATTGGTTTGTGAAACATTTTCTAAGAATTTTCCATTGCTGTTTTCTTAACGAACTCAAGCTGATTAAAATACAGTAAAAAAAAAAAACATTAAAAGACGAATAACGGATGCTTTAAAGGAGTATAGTCCCATTCATTATGACTTAAAAGTGTGCATACTTTATAATAGAGACGTTTTAAATAAACAAATTGATGAAACAATATCATAACATAATTATGCTGAGTTCGATGAACATAATCGACCTTCCGTAATGTTACGTGAAACAAAAACAATGTACGTATAGTGGAGCGGCTAAGGTCGATTTTTCGGCAAAATCGTTCAAATTTTGAAGAAAACATGAAACTTTGCATATGGCTTCTTTAGGACATCAGGTTTCAGGAAAAAAATAGACCCCAAAAATTCACGGTCCCTAGCGGCCGCCATATTGGTTTTCAAAATGGCTGCCAAAAACACCTGCGACCCATATGTCATGTTCTATACCAGCTAGACCCACACTTTAAACGTCTAAACCAATATTTTTGATACTTAGAAACATTCTGTTAGTGTTAAAGTTCATATAGAAGGGCCGCCCTTTTGTATTTAAAGATGGCCGCCAATTTTGCAAGCTATATCTGAACAAATACATATTATTAGGTAAGCAAATAAACACATGCAAATACAGTGAGGGTATTGATATTTTGTATTGTTTGATACACAAAACGATCAATCGGGCGCCTTCTTTCCTGTTTTTGACAGTGGATCAATAGCTGATTTCTTGTCATTCTTCATTATCTCCAATGTTAGATATAGCTTTTACGTTGAACATTCAGGAAACAGGAACACCCATTCCTACATTCTAGGATATTGATATCTCCAACCAACCCTTCGTCTCCCTCCTTTCAAATCCTTCCTCACAGTGTAACTCCTATTGAACTGTCAAGTCATCCATAAACACATCTAGACAAACACAATTCACCTTATTAATTCCAAGAACACAACCTTAATTCTTCTCATGTGTATATATGAATTCCTTCTTCAGATCATACAGACATCTGCCATCGCTCTTTACCTTTAGCAAATGTGATTAAAGTACTTTATTATAGTGGCTACGACTTCTTTGTTGTTTACTTTTTTTTTTCAAGATGTCTGTGAATTTACTTAGCATCTTCTCAGGGCGATACCTATACTTTTTAAGGGGGTGGGGTTGTATAACGCGCAAGAGTTTCTGGTGGCACAATCATTAGTCTGCAGGTATCGCTCCCACCTTTGGTCATGTATCGATGTCAACCAGAACTAAAATCCAAGGTTCCAGATGACCAATATCTGACTGAGTTAGTTTTCTGTCTATGTGGTTTCCAGTCTTGTCAATTATCTACAGAATTGTTCACGTTTTAATGCCCATATACATTTTCTCTTTGAAGGCTTATTGTTCTCTATACCAGTTTATCCCCTAAGTCAGTAATGAGATTGGGAATTCTACCTTGGATGATCAGCTTATATTTGTAAAGCTTTGACATAGCGGTCATAAGACTTCGGGACTTGCTTGTGGTTTATTCTAGTGCCACTACTGGTAATTTGATAAACGTACCACAAGGGGTCATGTCAGACGAGGTAAATATCCATGCTTTGGCGGCAAAACCTTGCTATGAAGTCCTTCCTTAAGTGGAGTCTCCTGATATTATTGGAGTCGTTCAGAATCGCATCGAAACAATTTCTCTGACATGTTATCTGATATTAACAATAGAGGGAATGTCTTCCCCTGCATCCACACTTTCCAGGGACGCAGAGACCCAAATTATATCCTTGCATTTAGCACTTCTTTTTACATGTCTGATATTAAGGTAAATCTCCATCACGCAAAGTATTTCGGATAAAAGTCTATAAAAGTGGAACTTTCTGCTCCTGCTTACTGCACAGTACACAGGGAGTGGGATGACTGGTTCGCCCGTTGTCAGTATAATTTGACCGGGTGAGGTGTGTTGCTTGGTGTCTTCGGCGGCATGCTTCAGTCATATAGCACTATAAAAAGGGCAACAGTTCCACTATACAAGAAGACACAAACCGAATATACCGCAGTCTCCCAAAACACGCACCTCGCACAACATACACGCAACACACCGCATACATGGGACGCCGTCCTTACATGACCATAGCTGTTAATAGGACGTTAATTGATCAAACAAACAAAACAAACTATTGCGGATGCCTGCTTAAGTGATTATGTTTAGATATTTTCTGATTATTCCCTTGCTGTGGTGAGAGATAGTGATGTGGTATTATCCATATGCATTAAGCAGTGTAGTTGCAGTCATAACAAACTATTTGAAGCCTTGACTGCCTTCTTGCTTTATCCAAAATATATTCGTTAGCCGACATGAAGATTCCTATTCATATGGCAAATACGATCCTCCATTCCACATACAAAAATGATATGATCCTCAATTGTTATTTCTTTGTTTGCAATTTGTATCTTTCGGAAACACCTCAGTTTATCTGATATCCTATCTCTCTTCCAAATGACATTAATGAGTTCCCACATTATCTTTTATAATGTTTGGGTACATCTTGCATTTGTAGACATTGCAAGTTATACCAATAGGACATTGTGCTGATGTAGTGAAGATCTCCATCAGGATAGGCTATTTCCAATTACATGATATAGCTCTAATTCGAGGGTTCTTTCAAGAATGACAAATATTGCTATCGTGTAAAATTTCATTCTAGAACTATAATTATCTTTTTGGCATGAAAATTGGTGTGGGGCATGCTTTCAAGGCTGCTGTTCTTTGCAAGAGTTAAAGCTCCGCTACCGGTCCGAAATGATGAAATTGTTAAACGTTTTCTAATGACTGTTGTGAAAGTTAATCACAGTGTGTTTATAAGGACGACGTCGGGGATCATAAGCGACCCGCTTTAAGGAAATTAACGTTTGTATTTAATTTATCTATTCAGATTGGTTCAGAGAAAAATGGTATGTCTAATATTTGTAGAAGAAGTTAATATCATTTTTTACGTAATGTTTCCGAAATTATCAGCCAACTTTGTTAATTTATGTACCTTTAATTTGATACTGCCGGACATCTTGAGTTTCAGATTGGAGGCCATTTTGAAATTCAAAATCGAATCGAATCGAATTATATTTTATGAAACGTTGAAATATCAATACTCACTGTGTTTGCAGGTTTTTTGATCAAGTTAAAGTCAGCAAAACCAATTGTGATATTATTATTATATATAGATATAGGTAATAGTAGTATATTGGCAGCAATCTTAGAATACAAAATGGCCTCTTTTTTACATGAAGTTTAACACTACCAGAATGATCCTAAGTAATAATAAAAATAACTAGAAAATGTCACCGGGACACTTTGACGGGCTTTTCACCTAAAAGGTATTCCGGTCAAGGTCATTCATATAAACAAACTTGACAGCCGTTTATTTCAGCATCCAAATATAAGATCTCTAGGCCTTACATAACTTCAAAAGAAATCATTTGGATATTTTATATTTTTTGGCCCCTGTGACCTTGAATATAGGTCATATTGAAAAACTTGGTAGGCATTTATGTCTTGCAAGCTGACGTTTTGAAGGATTGAATAAGCACTCATTTGCGGTATTATGGTGACAATTTGCACTCATATACAGCTTAACATAGTTTAAAATAATGGCGTTACTTTATCTTGGAACATTTCATTATTTAAACGTCACTTTGACAAAAAGAAACAGTAGGCATACGTAGGCTACAATGTAAATCTTACAGCGTTTGAGGATACAAGGCTTCGTTTAGTAGATGAATTTCATGAAATATTGCACAAAAAACATCATTAACATGCTTCTGACACATATAATTAATGCGTTGAATTGAATATGTTTGACATTGTGTGTAAAAAATCTATTTTGGTCTTTCGCCGTCGAAAACCGATGAACCGCGGTACCACTGGGTTGCGAGCAGCTATCGTGATTTTTTCGTGTTTATTTTTTCTTATTCATTAAAAAAGCGATCTTTGACTATCTCTGAGTCCAAAAGGTTTCGGCTATAGCATTCATTTCTTTATATTTGAGTTGAATGCATCAAATCGGATCTGTTCTCGACATCGACTGTGCATTGTATAACATTAGGCTACTATACCTGTACCTGCAGTTATCGTGATTTTTTTCATGCAACTTAGTAGAATTTTACGATGCATACGCAGTAGAAAGATATAATCTAAAAAAGATTGTATTGTACAATTTCTCAATGCATAATATAACTTTGATATTCCATGGTATAAAATGAAAACTGTCGTTTTCTCCGTATCAACGTAACACGAGCGTGTGCTTCGTCTCGGCGAAATCTAGCTCATTCCTCTCAGGGGGTGTCTTCAACGACGTTCGAGCATATCAGAAAAAATCAATAAAATTAACATTAAAGGCCCACTACCTTTCCAGAGCAAAACATAAAGGTTTCTTATAAACATTAATAACATCAGAAAATATATGCCGATGGCTTAAGATGAGGTTAAAACACCAAACATATGCAAGATTTCCTGCGTAATATATGATAACAGTGGAGAGTCATTTAATATATTTTGCCGTCCGACACAGTGATAGTCAACTACCGCGCAGTATTTAGGACGACGGCGGGAAACATAAGACGACCCGCGTTATAAAAAAATAACATTTTATTATTTTAATCAAATTGTTCAGAAGGTGATGATACGTGTAGTATTAACGGTAAGTTAATAACTTTTGCGACTCTACAAAATTATCGATCTCGTTTTACATTCCTATTTTAAAAATTAAAAGCCGTTTCGGAAAGGTAGTGTCCCTTTAAAGAACAACAAAAAACTTTGTGATTTGTTATCAATGTTTAATATCCTTTTTTCACTT
The DNA here is from genome assembly GCF_041381155.1 of Argopecten irradians. Classification (NCBI taxonomy): domain Eukaryota; kingdom Metazoa; phylum Mollusca; class Bivalvia; order Pectinida; family Pectinidae; genus Argopecten; species Argopecten irradians. Next base: position 31,300,003 of record NC_091141.1, on the reverse strand, counting down.
TTCTTCATGCTGAAACAACAGCTACATGCACATTACATTTACAATTTTTTATTTTTCCTATAAGGAAATACTCTATCATACCATCATACAACAATGTTATCTGCTTCTTATAAAAAAATCACTGTATATAAAAAAGCAGAAATCTGGTTTAGTGTTAACGTGCAGATCTTCTGATCTTTCGATTCTCCACCGGCGGCAATTTTTTTTCAATTTTTTTTTTAATATATCATGCAAACATGCCTATTCAAACTATTCACAATATCTGGCGAGGGCTACATGTACATGTAGCTCTATTACTACAGAATAAATAATTATATATCTGAGGATTTACATCGGATATATACACGGTCAGTATCTTACAGTAGCTAGGCCAAGGACGTGTCCTTGAATAGGCCTGTTAGTTTTATTTTGGTGTTGACACGGAAAGACGAGATGACTCCTGTCTCCTGGACATTAAAACAAATCATTTATTTCATCTAGGCAAATAATAATTTGAAAATTCCATATACCGCCTGCAAGGAGACGTCCTAGGCCTATCGCTACCCACAATACACTTGATCGTGGTCTTATACATATGTATTATGTAACTTTTCATCGATAATTTGATCCAGATATATCTGTCTTCGACAGTTATATTTAGAATTATGAATATGTGGAAGGAACGTATGTACAAGATAAAAACAACCCATCTCAACTGCTATTCCGGGACCGTAAAATGTAATATTGGTCACCTCAGCCCAAGCACAGGGGCACGCAAATTATTCATTATGTAAAATAATTCCTATGTACGTCATGTCCACATGACTGAAAATTATATATTATGTAAATATCGGTTAGCTTGTAATAATAATAATAATAAGAATAAGAAACTTAACGAAAACAACAGGTCTTTTCACCATTTGGTGAAAAGCCCTAATAAGTATCAATAATATCGGTGTAAACGTTGAAGAGTGTTAACTTGATTTTTAAAGATAAATAGGGAAACAACTTGAACTTATACAGCAATGTTGGATTTCAAAATGGCGGTTATTTTGAAATCCAGCATTGCCGTATAAATTAAAATATGAATCAAATTATTTATTTATTAAACACTTCAAAAGTATGGATACTCTCACGTTATTTGCAAGTGTTTATTTGCTTAAAGTAAGCTTAATCAATTAGATGTATTTTTATAAAGGTATAGCTCGCAATGTTGGCGATCATCTTGAAATTAAAAAAAAAACGGTCCTTCTCAATGAAGTAAAACGCCATCAGAATATTCCTAAGCGTCAATAATATGGGTGTATACGTTTAAAGTTTGGGTCTAGCTGGCATGGAACGTAAGATATGGGTCGCAGAAGGTGTGTTTTGGAGGCCATTTTGAAAACCAATATGGCGGCCGCCAGGGACCGTGAATTATTGGGGTCCATCTTTTCCCTGAAACCTGATGTATTTTCATGCTTAGCCGCTCCACTAGTATTTCAACATAATAGAAGGAAAATTAAAAAGGTGATCTAAAGGTATAGGTATAAGTTAGACGACGGCATAGATGAAAACGTAACCCACTCCCACCCCAAATGCGTTTATTGATACTTGTAAAGACATGTCTGGGGCTACCTTGAATGCCTACTGGTTTGGCCATGGCATACACATGTAAAAACTATTCTTTGCTAATAACGATTAATACTTAGTTTTTTATACTCGTGACATGAACGTATTTAACATTCGGTCTTATTCGAATTATTCAGTGTAATCATATTTTAATTAAGTTTGATTATACCTGTATGTCTGTTAACCTTGGATGTAATCATGTCATTACACCACTGTTATTATTGCCCCAGCACTTTAGTATTTTTAATTGGTAAATGTCTGCAAACTATCTCTTTACAATTATAGTAACAAATTATTGTCATAATTGACTATACATATATGTGTATCCTTCTGTCACCGTATACATAGCAGACCGCCCTCTATAAGTGGATACATTTATTCCTTCTTTTAAACGCCGAGCATTAATTATATCTAAACTACTTTGATAACATCATCTGACTTATTACTTACCAAAATTAATATTTTATTTGGTATATTTGTTTCTTTAATAAAACATGTATTATCATTCGTTCATTATCCATACAAACATATTTAATAACTCATCAGCGTCTTTGAACTCTCTGGCAGTGTTCCATACATATCGTTTTGATGTTTTATTCGAGGAAGTTTGCAATAGAAATAACAGACTATATCCGGTATAAATGTCACTTTGTCTACACTGTCATGACATCTCTGAGTTATAAAAGGTCATGTTTAATGTAGGTCATGAATTGCAGTTTAATTGATATCATCAAATCACTTCACCTCCATAACATTGCGTTAAAAACGCATTACATTCAAAGAACTCAAAATCGATGTATACTATACACCGTATTAAGGATGTCTTGGCGACTTATTCGTGCACATACATAGTTATTTCCACTTACATTTCAATTTAAGGTACCAGGGATTCATGTGGAAATCACTTTAATGTTATGACTATGCGCCAGCTCAAAGAGTAGTTAATCACTTGGCATAAAATTAATCAAACGGTATTAAAAATGGGAAATAGTATAATAACATAATAAAACAATGTGTTTTGTTTTAATTTTTGCCATATGTAAATGTGTCGATCACAGAAAAGGAGAATAGACAGACTGTATAATAGCGGGCATTTTAAATGGTGTGTTTATTTTTATGCTTTTGCCATTGTTATATATTTCACAATATTGTCATATATTTAAACAACCATTGGTATCAGTACTAGTATTTCTAGTGTATTCTTTATTCACTGTCACTGTTATCTCGTTAACGTCGTACATTGTATAACTCGCTGTTAGTGTTTTGTATATTTCGATTAAATGCTCCATTCGAAGGAACTACGCGATTTATGTCATACTAGTCGGATACATTTGTATTTCAAAAACAAAAACCTACGAACTATTCCCAGAACACTGGTAGATAAACATGTATTAGCATAATAAGTATATTAAAGTCGGTTACCATAACTGATATAAAAACACTTCATAAGTGTATCTCAACAGTGTGAATGAACAATGTCTAGAACATCAATGGCATCTACGTGAATCCTCCTAAAGATTAGTTTATAAAGTTGACGATTACGTAGGATCCTCCTAACATTCATTTCAATTACAAATAAATTTTAAAATTTTAATTAACATGAGTTACGAATCCTATTTTAGAAAACCATATTGTACTATACAATACAAAAAAAAAGATTCGAACATTTTGAAAATGGAAACCTAAGAACTTTTTTTAGAATAATATCTTGTTTGATATGATATTAACAATGTCAGACATGTTTCTAATTGGATACTAAATTGATTTGTGGAACGTTTTATAAGAATTACAGATATCATGAACTCATTTCTGTTTTCTTAATGAACCCAAGCTGATTAAAATACATTAAATAAAAAGGCGCACCAAAAATGACTAATAACGGATGTTATACTGGAGTATAGTCGTCCTATTCAGTATGGTTGTAAAAGTGTACATACTTTACATTAAAGAAGTTTCAAAGAAATATATTGATGAAACATTACAGTAACATAATTATGCTGAATTCGAAGAACATAATCGACCGTCCGTAATGGTACGTGACAATAAAAACAATGTGTGCATTCATCTTAATATCACATTAATTTTTTGCCTGACAAATGGAACATTATATTAAGAGAAATCTACTGTATTATAAATACAGGCAACTTTTCTAAATATTCAAACATTTCCTGTCTTTTACACAATGCATTCTCAATGTTGTTTTCTTCAACAATTAATGCTTCATTCTTGGAAATCAGTTGTGAGGACTTGTGAGAAAGACAGTGGGTAAAGTCCCTATGGACATGAAATATCAGTTAATACAGTTGTCACTCCTGATCAATTATATTTAAGGAGGAATTAGGACCATGTGTGTTACTAATACACTGTCAGAACTTTGACTAATAAGGTGGAGTTGTGTAGGTGATAAATCTGTAACTATAACTAAATCTGTAACTATAACTAAATCTGTAATATAACTAAATCTGTAACTATAACTAAATCTGTAACTATAACTAAATCTGTAACTATAACTAAATCTGTAACTATAACTAAATCTGTAACTAAAACTAAATCTGTAACTATAAACTGTAACTAAATCTATAACTAAATCTGTAACTATAACTAAATCTGTAACTATATAACTAAATCTGTAACTAAAAATCTGTAACTATAACTATCTGTAACTATAACTAACTATAAACTAAATCTGTAACTATAACTAAATCTGTAACTAACTGTAACTAAATCTGTAACTATAACTAAATCTGTAACTATAAACTAAATCTGTAACTATAACTAAATCTGTAATAACTAAATCTGTAACTATAAACTAAATCTGTAACAAACTATAAAATGTAACTAATCTGTAACTATAAACTAAATCTGTAACTATAACTAAATCTGTAACTAACTATAACTAAATCTAAATCTGTAACTAAATCTGTAACTATAACTAAATCTGTAACTATAACTAAATCTGTAACTATAACTAAATCTGTAACTATAACTAAATCTGTAACATAATTATAACTAAATCTGTAACTATAACTAAATCTGTAATGTAACTATAACTAAATCTCTAACTGTAACTAAATCTGTAACTATAGCTAAATCTGTAACTATAACTAAATCAGTAACTATAACTAAATCTGTAACTATAACTAAATCTGTAACTATAGTTAATCTGTAACTATGATTAAATCTGTAACATAATTATAACTAAATCTGTAACTATAACTAAATCTGTAACTGTAACTAAATCTGTAACTATAACATCTGTAACTATAACTAAATCTAACTAAATATGTAACTATAACTAAATCTTTAACTATAGCAGTAGGTTTCAGAGAGATCACACTATCATTTTAGCAATCCTTGCTTCTATCATCCAAAGTTGACAAGATACTGACATAATCGTTGCATTCCGAGTGGACGTACATACAGATGAATATTGTGTTATGGTCTAATTACATTGTTGGCTAAATGTATGTCGTCGCTTGGCTGCGAGGTAGAACACAGACCATCTTCTTTTCATGTCATAACTTTATTCACTCATTTATTAGAGAGCTCCACATAAGGGGAGACAACACATATGAACTAAAACTCTGAACAGGAGACAACATATCACGATACAATAACATTTACACACATGGATGGTTCTACAAATATATATATCATATATATAACATCCCCCCGCAAAAAAAATTGGTCCCCAATTTTTCAAATAAACCATCCATATGTGTACTACAATAATCAAAGAATTTGATATCATACAAAGTATTTACTATTACCAAATTACTATCAATGTTAATTATGAAAATGTGAAAGTCCTTTTAAATCTTACTCAAAGCTTTATGAAAAAAAAATCCAATTAATTGTATGCTATCGAAATCTAGGAAATGTTCATATGTCAAAACCATTTCGGAAACAAATTAATATTCTAAATGCACTGTCTGTACATCTACACAGCAAGGCAATTCACTTGGTAATTAAAGGTATTCTCAATCTGTATCAGATATCAATTTATATGTGAATAGGGTAACACACTGGAATATCCATCACTGCACATCCTATATGATATTTTGGAAATTACTGTTTCATGATGTATCTAAATATTTGACTGATAAACTGTTCGTGAAGTATGTCCGTCGCTGACCGATATTTAACATTTGCTGGATTTTCCTGTCAGAAAGGAATAAAGGTCCTTGGAATCTATGGAACATATTTCTTCAGATTTACATTGCGGGGTGGCAGCTATCGATGTCCTCTGGCGTAACCTTTCCTGGAATTTTCCCTCAGGTGGTGATCTCTGATGAGGTAGCTCTCGACAATGAGGTTGTGTGTCACACTTGGAACTCGCACTAGCTGGAGCTTTTACCTTAACTAAGTCCACAGCATTACACTGAGTCTGTACAGAAGGATTAACTTTCACAGCTGGCTCAACTGTCTGTGTCATCACTGAAGACTTGGACTTCTGTGGTATCACATTAGCTGATGATTCCTGTTTACATGTGTTTACGGTACAACTGTCAGAACTAACACTAGCACTTTCCATACATTTCTTTAAATGGGTGTTTCTCCACAAACTCGGCTCTCTGTCTATCATGCCGTTTCTGAGATGGGGATTTGGAGTGTTTAGGTTTCTTTAAATTCCGACGTTCTTTAAATGTACCTGTCACTTGTTTTGTAGAGGATTTTGAATAACATCGCTGTTTTTCGGGTTTTTCCCATGTGATATTGAGAGTTACTTCCCCTTCATTATCATGGAGCGAAAACGAGCATTTCAAATTTGGAAAGTCCAAATCAAAGGTCTCTAAAATCCTCAGTACATTAGTAGGAATCATTATGAATTCAAGTGTTCAGATAAAATATTCAAATGTTAATAGTGAATATCACCATTGCATAAACTAAAGTGAAGCATCTTCATTTTGCTCTGCCATTTCCACAATTTAGCAGCATTGCACATTGTAAGGTTTTGGCCATCGCTGCAGGACAAAAATGTTGGTGCGTTTAAATTTGGCATTATCATGCTAGCATTTCAATTTGAGTCCAAATTAAATCTTCCTCAGCTCCATGGTCATTAATTCACTGTTTAATGATGATCGTCGCTTGGCATTAGCATTGAGTCAAGTGTTAACCACCAAAGGTACTCATAAGCATAAACTAGGCATTATTATGTACATGTACACACTATAGGTACTGATAAATCAACTAGCTTTGTGTTTTATTTAGTCAGCACTACTTTGTAATGTTATGCTAGTTCCCGAAGTACTTGGAGGCACCATGTTATGTAATAATTGTTGAGCTACATTGTATCTCTAAATGTATAATCCAAACACATACCTACTTTGTTTTTGATGTTAGCCATAACTTTATTCCAGAGACATGGTTCACCCCCCCCTGGAGTTTAAATCCCTTTCTTGAACATGCGTACGAACACAGTGATGACTAGCGGGTTATACATCTTTACATTGTAATATCACCATATATATAGCATGTATATCATATAGACTGTACCCTTTGGAGAAAATCTACCCATGTATCCCCTTCCTGTGACACTCTAACCCTGTTACCCAGTAACTTTCTACCTGTATCCTTATCTAAAACCTTAATTATCGTAAAACTAATGAGTTGCTATTACGGCCTAAGTGAAGGCGCTTTGCGTATAGATTGCACAGTTAAAAAAAAAGTGGACCTTTATGTTATTGACCATGGTATAAAAAACATTGGTTTAATAAAAATCCCTAGTGATGTATGTCGTCAGCCTTGGCTGGAGAGTAGAACACAGACCATCTTCTTTTCATGTCATAACTTTATTCACTCATTTATTAGAGAGCTCCACATAAGGGGAGACAACACATATGAACTAAAACTCTGAACAGCAGACAAAGGGAGACAACATATCACGATACAATAACATTTACACACGTGGATGGTTCTACAAATAAATATATATATCATATATATAACATCCCCCCCGCAAAACAAAAATTGGTCCCCAATTTTTCAAATAAACCATCCATATGTGTACTACAATAATCAAAGAATTTGATATTATACAAAGTAATTACTATTAACCAAATTACTATCAATGTTAATTATGAAAATGTGAAAGTCCTTTTAAATCTTACTCAAAGCTTTATGAAAAAAAAATCCAATTAATTGTATGCTATCGAAATCTAGGAAATGTTCATATGTCAAAACCATTTCGGAAACAAATTTATATTCTAAACGCACTGTCTGTACATCTACGTATACACAGCAAGGCAATTCACTTGGTAATTATTTAAGGTATTCTCAATCTGTAACAAATGTCAATTCATATGTGAATAGGGTAACACACTGGAATATCCATCACTGCACATCCTATATCATATAATATTTTGGAAATTACTGTTTCATGATGTATCTAAATATTTGACTGATAAACTGTTCGTGAAGTATGTCCGTCGCTGACCGATATTTAACATTTGCTGGATTTTCCTGTCAGAAAGGAATAAAGGTCCTTGGAATCTATGGAACATATTTCTTCAGATTTACATTGCGGTGTCGCAGCTATCGATGTCCTCTGGCGTAACCTTTCCTGGAATTTTCCCTCAGGTGGTGATCTCTGATGAGGTAGCTCTCGACAATGAGGTTGTGTGTCACACTTGGAACTCGCACTAGCTGGAGCTTTTACCTTAACTAAGTCCACAGCATTACACTGAGTCTGTACAGAAGGGTTAATTTTCACAGTTGGCTCAAGTGTCTGTGTCATCACTGAAGACTTGGACTTCTGTGGTATCACATTAGCTGATGATTCCTGTTTACATGTGTTTACGGTACAACTGTCAGAACTAACACTAGCACTTTCCATACATTTCTTTAAATGTGTGTTTCTCCACTTCTCGGCTCTCTGTCTATCATGCCGTTTCTGAGATGGGGATTTGGAGTGTTTAGGTTTCTTTAAATTCCGACGTTCTTTAAATGTACCTGTCACTTGTTTGGTAGAGGATTTTGAATAACATCGCTGTTTTTCGGGTTTTTCCCATGTGATATTGAGAGTTACTTCCCCTTCATTATCATGGAGCGAAAACGAGCATTTCAAATTTGGAAAGTCCAAATCAAAGGTCTCTAAAATCCTCAGTACATTAGTAGGAATCATTATGAATTCAAGTGTTCAGATAAAATATTCAAATGTTAATAGTGAATCACCATTGCATAAACTAAAGCATCTTCATATCTGCCATTTCCACACCTTAGATGTATGCACAATCCGCACATGTAAAGGTTACCAAACATCAAAGCAGGGGATTAAATGTTGGTGCGTTTAAATTTGGCTATTCGCTATGCCAGCAAAATTATTCGAGGCTAAATGTAATGTCGTCGCTTGGCTGCAAGGTAGAGGTGGCAGTGTACAGTAGATTTGAAAAATTCAGCAAAATGAAGTGCAGGCTTTAATTATGTACACACAGCTTTTTAACCTTAAATAACATCTATATAAAAGTATATATATTTTTAATCTACACAACATTTGCAATAGTTATGCAGAGTTTCAATTTTGGACAGGTCTGCTTTTTGTGGTTTTGTGAGCCTGTAAAAACCATGGTAAACCAAATTTGTTTTTTTGAAAAAATGCAAAAAATTGGATTTTCAACCCAAAATTACACCCCCTCTAGGAGAATTTTTTTTCTTGAACACAGTTTAAAACCAAGCATCACTGCCGTGATAGCGGAACTGAGCCTATTTCGACATAGGTATATCATTAAACTTTTGAGCAATCTTACCTCGTACCCCAGCTATCAATTTCTGCTGCTACAGTATCGAGTTTTTCCATCTTAGACGCACATTCGGATACCCTCTAAACCATTAATCTCGAACCCATTTTGGGGAATTTCTTTATGCAAATGTGAAGCCTGCATATAATTCTCTAGATTGAATTCACCAATTTTAGGACATATACATTTTTTAATTTTTTATGCATATAATAAAACAGGGGCTTTCTGCTTAATAAAAATCTCACCCATGGCCATTCGGTCTTACTGTACACTGCTACCAGAACACAGACCATCTTCTTTTCATGTCATAACTTTATTCACTCATTTATTAGAGAGCTCCACATAAGGGGAGACAATACATATGAACTAAAACTCTGAACAGCAGACAAAGGGAGACAACATATCACGATACAATAACATTTACACACGTGGATGGTTCTACAAATAAATATATATATCATATATATAACATCCCCCCCGCAAAACAAAAATTGGTCCCCAATTTTTCAAATAAACCATCCATATGTGTACTACAATAATCAAAGAATTTGATATTATACAAAGTAATTACTATTAACCAAATTACTCATATGTTAATTATGAAAATGTGAAAGTCCTATTAAATCTTACTCAAAGCTTTATGAAAAAAAAAAAAATCCAATTAAATGTAAGCTATCAACTTCGAATCTAGGAAATGTTCATATGTCAAAACCATTTCGGAAACATTGTTACAAATTAATATTCTAAATGCACTGTCTGTACATCTCTACACAGCAAGGCAATTCACTTGGTAATTAAAGGTATTCTCAATCTGTAACGAATGTCAATTTATATGTGAATAGGGTAACACACTGGAATATCCATCACTGCACATCCTATACGATATTTTGGAAATCACTGTTTCATGATGTATCTAAATATTTGACTGATAAACTGTTCGTGTAGTATGTCCGTCGCTGACTGATATTTTACATTTGCTGGATTTTCCTGTGAGAAAGGAATAAAGGTCCTTGGAATCTATGGAACATATTTCTTCGGATTTACATTGCGGTGTGGCAGCTATCAATGTCCTCTGGCGTAACCTTTCCTGGAATTTTCCCTCAGGTGGTGATCTCTGATGAGGTAGCTCTCGACAATGAGGTTGTGTGTCACACTTGGAACTCGCACTAGCTGGAGCTTTTACCTTAACTAAGTCCACAGCATTACACTGAGTCTGTACAGAAGGATTAACTTTCACAGCTGACTCAACTGTCTGTGTCATCACTGAAGACTTGGACTTCTGTGGTATCACATTAGCTGATGATTCCTGTTTACATGTGTTTACGGTACAACTGTCAGAACTAACACTAGCACTTTCCATACATTTCTTTAAATGTGTGTTTCTCCACTTCTCGGCTCTCTGTCTATCCTGCCGTTTCTGAGATGGGGATTTGGAGTGTTTAGGTTTCTTTGAATTCCGACGTTCTTTAAATGTACCTGTCACTTGTTTTGTAGAGGATTTTGAATGACATCGCTGTTTTTCGGGTTTTTCCCATGTGATATTGAGAGTTACTTCCCCTTCATTATCATGGAGCGAAAACGAGCATTTCAAATTTGGAAAGTCCAAATTAAAGGTCTCTAAAATCCTCAGTACATTAGTAGGAATCATTATGAATTCAAGTGTTCAGATGAAATATTCAAATGTTAATAGTGAATCACCATTGCATAAACTAAAGCATCTTCATATCTGCCATTTCCACGCCACGTGGTCGACCCGTGGGCGGCCACACACAAAACGATTACTGCACAACAGTCACATATTTGGATCAAACACCTACTTCAAATGTTAGTAAAACGAGTCCGACGTATTGGATTCTAAACCATTGTTGGCTAAATGTATGTCGTCGCGCTTGGCTGCGAGGTAGAACACAGACCATCTTCTTTTCATGTCATAATTCACCTCATTTATTAGATTCTCCACCATGTTATGGTCTAATTACATTGTTGGCTAAATGTATGTCGTCGCTTGGCTGCAAGTCAGACTTGCGTACCCTGTATATATATATAACCCTGTACCACGTACCCTCTACCCTCTACCCTGTACCCCCTACCCTGTACCATGAGTTCCCCGTAATTGTACCTCTGTACCCCGTACCCCAGTACCCTGTGCCCCTCTACCCTGTTCCCTCTACCCTGTACCCTGTACCCCCTACCCACTACATGAGTTTGCTATTACGGACAATATCGGGCTTGCGCATGCGCGGGTTATAGACACCTTGGATGTGTTCGTAGCGTTGTTCGGGACGTTTCTGCACAAGACGGAACAGCTATCGAACACGCCTGAACAGCTGTCCGGAACTAAGCGACCTGTGCCGGACAAAAAAGGTAGTGTAACTCGGCACAGTGACGTAATAAACATGGCGACCAACACTACAGAAAAGCACGTTTTTTTACAAATGCGCAAAGTGTGGAATTTTTCTTTGCCACAAAAGAGTGTGCTTCATCACATCAATGCAAATGTAAAGAATGTAAAGGTGAGTATTTTTAGCAAAAATAAAAGAAGCACATAGCTCGTAAAATGTTTACGAGACGTAAACACATATTGCGTATGAGAAACACGTGGACCGACTTTGCACATGCTAATATACATTTAACACAATATATACTGTATATGCAAGAATAAAGTTCATGTAGTAGGCCTATAGGGTCATACATTTGTATGTGTGAAGCAGAGTAACACTTTATTGTCCAACATGAATAACTGTTTTCATTGTTTTTCCTGCCAATATATTTGGGGCCGAAATAAGGCCCCATTCCTAATTGTATTTCTTGTTAATTTTTTTCCCAAATCTATAACTAAATTTTTCCCAAATCAGTGAGTTTGATGCCTATTTTATGTGACGAAACAAAAACATTCCAGAAAATCCCAAGTCTGAATGTCGTATTTTAGTATACATTCTTACACTTGATTCTTAGAGAAGGATAATTGTTTTTTTCTACCTTTTCCAAAATTTCCATAAACACCGTAAATATTTTTCATTTCATACTTTTATCGCGCAAAATTTCCCAATTTTCACCAGGTGTCAATTTCCCAAAATGACCAGGAAAAACACAGGTTTTTACATGTTGGGTCTATTTAGTCACATATACCTGTCTCGTTTTTTTAAATGACATGTTCTAGTACATAATATGCGTACATCATATAATGTAAAGTTTCATTCTCCTCTTCTGTTACATTTGTTTGGTAAACCACCTTATGTCCCTACGGCCTAATAGTCCGAAGGCCACATAGTCCGAAAGTACATCATCAGATCATATTTTGTTTATATGCCATCGTATACAGGGGGTTCATTATCAATTGCAATTTCAGGGAGTACTTTTCTATACTATCTGTGTGCTATCTAAGGCAAATAAAATAATGTCTGATTAGGGTTTTTCAACCGACCCTAATTTTTTACCCCGACTCTAATTTTTCCATTTTTCTACGAAAAGAAATTAAAAGTCGAGATTTTGACCTCAGACTCCTGTTCCGGCCATTATTTTAGAGTGAATGACAATAAAAAAGTCCTCCCAACCTACCGACCCTATTTTTGTTTGCCAATGGAACCCTATGCAAACATATTTTTCTTTTGGCCTAATGTAATTCAGCCCAAATCAGGTGGTACCACAGACAGGTTCAACTGACAAAAAGTACCGGGTACTGCCTGATATTGAAACCCCTGCGTATATATATATCATTAAATATAGTTTCTGAAACAATTATTCACTTTTTTTTGAGTTGATATAATTTTCATGATCTGATTTCAAAGGTCGTGGTAGCCTACTAGTTGTTAAATACCATTTGCGACATTCAACCACCAGCTCCCTCATTCTGCAAAAGGGTTTTCGAAACCTACATGTATCTATGGTATTTGCTTATTCAAATTGATACACAGCACCCTAAAAATAAATTTCTTGTACTTTTTTGAAGAGGTACACTGTAACGTGTTTGATCATATGGGTTGATGATTAACCAAATATACTCTAGCTTTATCACACCTTCAAATCAAGATAACCCATGTAACTAATATGAAAATAAATTAGCACAACTTGATACCCCTACAAAAGGATAGTTTCTAATTATTCAAGCACATACAACAGTTGAATTGTCTATTTTCATTGTCAGATGATCATAATATCATAACAAATTTGTATTCGGTCAACCACCAATAATATTGCGTTGTTGCTCACTTGCATTGTAGAACATTAAAGGGACAATTCAGAGAGGAGGCTAATTCTGTTACATAACCACGAAGCAAAATATTACATAAATTATGTATTTGTTCTGCATTCCTTATGAAACATATTTATATTGACAAATTTCATGACATTGTGTTAAATATTTTTGATTGATACCATTGAAATACCAAATTTTTGATCAATACAGTTAAGCAGGTACAACATGTACGCTGTACCAATACCGGAGCCAAAGTCACGCAAGTTAAACAAATGCAATACATCACCACTGAGGAGTTGATTAAATTATTTTAAGCAAGAACATGCTTCTAATAAGGTAAATACATTGTTGTAAGAGCGATTTCAGTAGTTCTAGGCACACATTTCTTTACTACACTGGCAAGGGCCAGGCTTCGGCATACAAGATTTCCGACCATTATGTGTAATGGGGGACAGCAAGCGACTTTGAACATTTCACATACATTTCATTTTTTTTCTCTTCTTTCTAACTGACTTTATCTTTCCTATTGCCTTCCCTGGCACCGCCTCACTTTTGACCTTGAGTTGAGCGTTGGCCCCTGTGAGGAAGGCTCCGGGTTCTGTCCCCTGGCCTAGACAAACCAAAGTCTATAAAAGTGGTAGTTTTTGCTCCTGCTTGGCGCTCAGGATACAGGGAGTCGGACGACTGGTTCGCCCGTTGTCAGTATAATGTGACCGGGTGGGGTGTGTTGCTTGGTGTCTTCGGCGGCATGCTTCAGTGATATAGCACTATAAAAAGGGCAACAGATCCACTATACAAGAAGACACAATACGATTATATCGCAGTCTCCCAAAACACGCACCTCGCACAACATACACGCAACACACCACATATATGGGAGACCGTCCTTACATGACCATAGCTGTTAATAGGACGTTAATTAATCAAACAAACAAACAAATCACTGCAGTGGGCATGGGCTTTTCTTGCATATCAAAATAAAACCAAAAATCACAAATCTAATTTCTTTAAGAACTGGTTTGTTTCCGGAATATGTGCAAATTTTTATGTACTCTTAGACTGAATTGTCCTTTAATATAAGGCTCAAGAATCCAAATGTTGTTGTTTTTATTTGAAAGTATGATCAAATATACAATAAAGCAATTAACAACGGTAATCAATAACAATCAATTGCATTTAAATAAGATTGGAAATTCTTCCAATGTGGATAATTTGTCTTAATAAATGAAAGCTCAATTTTGACATTATGTGCGCCATATATTCTTCAGTTCGCTCTCCATTAACTTTTTAAAGCAATACCGGTAGTTTTTTTTCACCTTTTGTCCTGCGCTATTTCAGTTGCACTTTTAACGGAAATTCTTTATCAATTGAAGTTTCCTTTAGGGTGCTGTGTATCAAAAGCAGTTTCAAATCAACATAAAAAAGAATACTTTCTAATTATAGTATTTACCCATTTTCTGACTAAGGCGTCTTTGGACTATAAGGCCTCTGGACTATTAGGCTGTAGGGATATAAGGGTGTTACCCATTGTTTGGTTTCTGAATAAAAAAAATAATGGAATAAAATGTTGATATTTTAATAAATGTCAACCTTTCTTATCTATTATCGCTTTTTTTTTGCTTCTAAGATGTGTTGTGAAAGTTTGTTATCTCTCAAAAGGCTATAAAATCACGAAATTATGCTATTAATTTCATACAATTTCTTTTCACTTACAGTTGACACTGTGGATGATGGTAGAACCATATTCCAATGTGAAGAATGTAAAAAATATTTTTCAAACATGGTGGATTTTAATG
This sequence comes from Argopecten irradians, assembly GCF_041381155.1. Lineage (NCBI taxonomy): Eukaryota > Metazoa > Mollusca > Bivalvia > Pectinida > Pectinidae > Argopecten > Argopecten irradians. Next base: position 31,284,686 of record NC_091141.1, on the reverse strand, counting down.
CAATATCGCACACTTGTGCATCTGCAACCACACCCAACAATGAAGTCAATGATGTTGAACCAGACCTACAATCAACTTCCACAGGAAACACAAAGGATGTTGAACCAAGCCTACAATCAACTTTTGCAGTAAACACATCTGTTTGGAACAGAACTGCCACACTACTCTTAATTGCAGAATATGCCAAACTCAAAGATAGACATGAGGCGGGTTTTCTTAGGAAAAAAATCATGTGGATAACTATAAAAAAGCAACTGCTGGCCCAGGGATATAGGTTTACAGAAGACCAGATAGCAGGGAGGTGGAAGACATTGATGAGAGGATACAGAAACGTTAAAGATCACAATTCAAAATCGGGTAATTGCAAAAAACACTTTGATTATGAGAGTTTTCTAGATGACATATTTGTGTCAGACCCAGCCATACAGCCAGAGGCAACACTGTCATCAGCTAGTAAGAGGCCTGTGTCTGAGGACACTAGTGAACATGTACAAGATTCAACCTCACCGCCTTCCCCTCCTCCACCTAAGAAGAAGACTACCAAAATGAAATCCTCAAACAGTAAAGAAACTGTTGAAACATTTAAATCATACATAGAAGATCAGAAACAGAGAGAGAAAAAGGATTGGGAAAGAAGGGAAAAGATGCACCAGGAAAGAATGAATGTAATGCAAAGTTTAGTGGCAGCCATAACAGGCAATGCAGGAAACTCAAAAAGTGCCAGCAATTCTCACAACACCAAGCGCTAGCTAGCTCCATCTAAGATCTTGTTCCCAGTTTACCACTTACTTTTATAATTTGATTTCTTAAGTTTATCTCTATTGTTAGGAAAGAATCCCATGATGTTTTGGTAAAATTTCTGAAAAATAAGTGAAAATTAAAGTAACAGTAAAACTGATTTTTCAGATCGCCTTTCTTGTTACCGCTATTTCTCAGAAAGTACTGAAGGGATCTTTCTTAAATTGCATATGCAGGTTCCCCTAGGACCCTAGTTGTGCATATTGCATTTAGGGACCGATCGGTCAATCGGCCATCTTGGATTTTGATAGTTAAAGTTTGTTTCCGCTATTTCTCATAAAGTACTTAAGGGATCTCTCTCAAATTTTATATTTAGGTTCCCCTAGGGCCCTAGTGGTGCATATTGAATTTTGTAACTGATAGGTCAACAAGGTGGCTGCACGGCCGCCATCTTGGATTTCATTGTTGAAGTTTGTTACCACTATTTCTTAGAAAGTACTATAGCGATCTGTCTCAAATTTTATATGTACATGTAGTCGTATTTGAAAAAGTTTGAAAAGTAGGGAAAAGATCCCTCTTTCCATAAAATAAATAAATAAAAGTCAACGACTTTCCTATTGTACATTCTCCATTTCATGATGGCTCTTCAGGAATATGTTTATTTTTAAAAGAACAAATTAATGACGTCACAAATAGCGTGACGTCACAAGGTACACATGTTTACATAACAATAATATGAAGTTGCACCATTTTCTATTATGGCCTATAGGTCAGCAGGGTAATGTCTTGTCACAGGGAACACATGTCAACACTAAACTGTAAGCTATTGTCATATTTTGAAGTGTGACTGAAACTAAAATAGTTAAAAGAAACTAAGCATTGTTGAAATTAAAATACAGTAAAATAAATTAACCAGATAAGATTTAGTGATTTCAACAGAACATTTAATTTTATACAAGTCTATATCACAAGATCATAAATGCGAGTTAACATTGTTCAATTTAAAGTAATATGTGTAATATTTACATCTACATTACAGTAAAATGAATACATATAGTTGTGGTATACCATTTCATTTCACATTTTACAATATCACTACGTATTCATATCAGTAATTATCAGTGACTTCTTCAAATATTTTTTTCATCTAAACATACATATTTTTTTATTGTTTGTACAAGATAAACAATAATTAAGAGTCTAAATTGAATGTTTCCTTACATTCTTACTAAAATAAATATCTAATTGCTTACAAAAGTATGAATAGTATTATTTTTTTGTATAAATGGGGTTTAGAATACCTCACAATTTTAGCTACAATTTTTCTGCTGAGTTTCCATATTTCCCAGTTCGGTAAATAAAGAGTATTTAAATGTAAATATCAATCTAATATTATAAAGTAAATTTTTGTCCGTGTACTGTCACTTGATTATTAAATAAGCCACTCATTCAACATTATGCGGAATCAGACACAATAAACATTTTCTATTAAGTCAATCCACAGGAAGTTCCTAAGAACCATACTGGAATAAGGGTTTGACTGTCGATATGTAAGGACATTTTATTGTTTTAATGTTATTATGAAGATAATCTCAGTTATTTCTTACTGATATTGTGCTGTTTAACTTTACTAACGTCATGATTACCAAAATATCACTTTTTATCTTAAAAATTAATATACTGTGTTGAAACTGTGTATAAGGCATCACACTGTACATGTTTGTGCCTTTCAATGGTTTTCAAAGCTTCATTCATTAAACTTATTAAGGTTTTCTATTTATTAATACTAAAGCTAAAATAACATGTTTAAATTTTCGACCCACATACCGGCCGCACATATAACTTTAAACAAAAAAATAAAGTCAACCCAAATTTAATGCCAAAATAGCATACTTGTACTATATATATATCTATGATCTTGCATTCAAGAAAATGTTTCTGACTTATCTTTATACTGTATATATTTATATGTTTTTTCTACACAACAATATGTAACAAATTATCATCAGATTGTTTTTTCACGCAAGCTGTCTGGCAATATTGTCTCTCTTCGAAATTTCCTCTGCTGTTTGATCTTGAAGTATATTTACAAATGCCACCTCTAACATCCTCATCCATCCTGCATCAGATATTCCTCTATAATATCATTCTCTAAAATGCAGAGGTTGTGCAGGATACAACATACCATTACAATGTTCCACAGCAGTTGATACTGTAGAAGTGTCAATGAATTTCAGTCTCCTAAAACGTGACTTCAACAAGGCAAATGACCTCTCTACAACAACTCGATTGCTTGAGTGATAGTGGTTGTATTTCCTTTGCTGCGGGGACAAATGTCCATTTTCCTCAGAGGGTATCCCCCATCGCCAAGTATATGGTATACCATGTTGCATTTGGTGAAACCGCTATCCCATAGATCTGAGTTTTTTAAGACACCGAGAATCATGAACACTTCCGTGGGTAAGTACCAGTAAAGACATCACTGTGAATAACGATACTAGGAGTCCAGCATACACATTGAAGTTGGATCGAATGAAACTGTTTTCTGTTCACGTATCTCTGCGGATTGTTGTGCGGAGCTTTAATTCGTATATGCGTACCGTCTATAGCTCCTACAATACCAGGGAATCCATTCCTTTTCTTAAATTCATTTGTCTCCTCCAGGAGTTCTTGAGCTGAAGGCCAACTTATCAACTTGTGCCGTAACTTCAATAAAGCAGAGAATATTTTGTCCCGGCACACAACCACTGTTGATTCTGAAATCCCAAACCGATCAGCTATTTTCCGGATTGTATGTACACCTCCAACATACTATGACCGACCGTCGCGGCTGGTCATAGCACTTGCATAATCATACATAATGATTATGCTTAGTTTACACTTCACAATTATAATGTTCCAGATCCATACAGCCTAGTTCCTCAATGATTTTCTTACTTAGGGAGTTCCACATTTTACTCAGTCGCCTCACATTCACCAATTCCACTCCAGGAATATATATATATTACCAAAGGTCCTTACTATTACCTTTTGTAAATATGAACTTCTAGAACCTCTAGAACCCTCTAGTCCTAGAACAACTAGTACTAGATTTTTGTGGGCTCTAAGACCCTACTATAGCAAGACCCAGCACACACCTTGTAGAAGAGACACCCTAAGCAGACAGTACTCCTAAAGGATCACTAGGTTTAGCCCCTGACCATGCCTAGACTGTGAGATTTCTTATACCATCTTTAATCCTAAAATATTTATGGAAAACCAAATAGTGACACAACCAAGAATAAAGGATGCAAAATTAACAGATAACTTTATCCTTCTTACTTATGATATAGAAAATATATAGAGACTATTATTAATGACAAATGTTAAATTAGAAATACTTGACTTTCACGATACTAAACACTTACTGCAAAAGCTATACCAGCAACCAAACTAATACTTTGCCCTATTGAATTGTAACGCAGTATGATCAATAATACACATCCTTCCCTGAATCCAATACTTATATAAAATTACATTATTCACTATTATAAATCCATTTACTTATTACTGTTTTTAGCTATAAATCAAACACATACATTTATTTTAGCACTTACTGAGACCTGCTAATCATGTGGTCACCAACGGAAGTCAACCCATCCCTCCAGCCAGGGAAACTGACTCAGTTCCAGGTCCGCTCTAATGCCAGACACTACTCAGTGGGACAGTCCTACAGCAGATCTTATCTATAATGTAGAGAATATAATAACTGTGCCCACATATTAACCAAAAGCTATCAGTTCATATACCCCCTACACCCCCTTTAAATTTGTTCGCACAAATTTGCTTTATAATAATGTACAGAAATATGTGTTGTTAAAAAATCCATTTACAATTTTATCTGTTTCTTTTCTTCATCACGTCCTGCATTCCAACACTCAACATAATATATAATCAGGTATAGAATATTATTTCCAAAAGTATATTTGTATAGAACATAGCAAAAATTAGTAAGCTCATGTTTAGCTTGGTGACAGTTCTTATTCCAGGAGCTCGTAGAACGCGTTCGGATAAAGAAGCACCAGTTTAAAATAATATATCTAAGTGCATGGTATTACTGAAACTGTACATAGTTTCATATAGCACCTAACTATATTCTCTTATTGTCCATAAACAATGACGATATTCACAACACTTGTGTTCAAAACCACGAATTGAAAAATAAAGCTAGTTTCATACTGCACAATTGAAAAACTGGTCCCATAGATATACATATCATTGAGTAACAACAAATTGCACACAAATTGTAGGTTCCATGCAGCGTTCTTAAACAAAATAGATTTTGAGTGATAGAACAAAAAGATAGGACAAGTTCTAAATCATCTCAGCACTGAGGAGTAAGTGTTCATCTATCTATTGAATAAAACGTTACAATACCGCTATTTATACTGAATTCTTTCCAAAGCTGTTTGGCTTTCCAGAACAATACTAACTGGTGTTCCTATAAACTATTTCTCTATAGCTATAGCTATACATTGTATACATGTATCCTACATGTCTCAGTACTACATATTCCTGTGTACTACTTATATCTCCAAGACCTATTATATCCCATGAACATAACTGAGGTGACTACTCAAACTTTGTTCTATTACTTATTTCTACCGGTAGTTTTATCTTTAAGTATTAACCCTTCCAGTACCCTTCTGTACCTAGGTTATTGTCGGATACTCTCTGTACCCTCAGACACACCTGTACCTGGATATGTCCCTGAACGGTTTGAGTATTTATATCAGCACAATTATACAATATATTTGATATGTAATATTCAAATGGGATTTTACTATCGTATTCCCAACAAAATAAAACTATAGCTAAAGCAGGGCTCAAAATACTAAAATCCTAACAGTTAAAAAAAAACAAATGTTATTCCAAAGTTTCCGAATATTTTGCGCAAATTTTATAAATAATTTTGAAACTGCTAGAAATCCTAGAACTAAAGTTGCTAAAGGTCAAGATCTATCAATATGAGAAAAAGGATATAAAGTCTATTTAGTTACTTTCTGGTGCCCATATATACGTATATGCATATATTTTATAACCTACATACTCTTCTTTATACCATATCTTACATGGTTGTGTGTCAATTATACTCTACATCAAAACAAAAATAATTCAATCATATACTAGAGGAGGAATGGCATTTTTCTAATTTTTTTTTTTAACTACTCTATATATACACTACAACTTCTTTTTATTCCTATTCTTTTTCTTCATTGTACCTCTCTGAGTCTTTTGAATATGGAACTCTCTGATCAAGTGAGGATGTAAAGCCTCTTCTTTTACCCAAGAAGTTTCTCTTTGTTCCTTCCATTTGACTCGGTACCATTTCACCTTGTTACTTAGATTTACAGCATATAATTCTGTCAACAGTCAGGCTATTACTGGCACCGTCTCCAGATTTCTGCTGAGTAACAATAGGTCTATTTTGTACTGTCTGTATCATCCAAACCTTGACTACTCTGACTAGCATCATTGGTAGCATTTACCTCTTGATCAGACTCAACATCCGAGTCATCAATTAACTCAGGGTTAGCATCTTGATTTTCATCTGATCCTTCAGGAGGATTGGTAGGTCTCAGCTCTGGACTGATATACCTTTTCAGTCTGTTTGCATGCACAAGTGACTTTACCACTTTATGTGTCTGACAGTTTCCTGATTTTAAACATAATGTCCCATGGCATTTGTAATGTAAAATGGGGCCCACCCATTTCTGGCATAATTTTTGGTGACAACCCAATAGGAACTCGTTTACAGTGCAACCAAACTCTTTCTCCTATTCTGAAATCAGGGTTTTTGGCATTTTTGTCATGCTGCTTCTTATATTTAGCCTGAGCTTTCCTGACATTATCTTTAGCTAGCTGCCTAAATGTCTCATGTGGTTTTCTATTATTTTGGCTAGATGTGATTCTGCTGATTTACCCACTGTGGTAGTAGGCGTCAAGACCGTATCTATCGGCAACCTTACACTCTCTTCCAAACAATAGAAAATAAGGGAAAATTGCGTTGACTGTGTCGAAGGCACTGCCCTATAGCTCAACATGATGCTAGGTAAAATGTCATGCCAATTTGACTGCTTCTCATTACAGTAACTTCTGAGACTAGTTGCTATGCTGTCATTCATGCGTTCACATGTCGCATTTGTCTGCGGATGGTATGACGAAGTTTGAATCTTGGTGATATCAAAGATCTTACATAACTCCTTTACAAGGTTTGACACAAAGTTTTTGACCTCTATCTGTCAAAATAGACTCTGGTGCTCCATACCTGCATATGAATTCATTGTATAGAACTCTAGCAATCTCAGCTGCTTCATATGAGACAAGTGGAAAAAGCTTCACACCATTTAGAAAATGAATCCACTATCAGTAAGATATATCTATGACCTTGTGTTGTTTTGGGTAAAGGTCCCAATATGTCCATGTGTATACGACTAAATACATCTTCAACTGGAAGAGGTTTTAGAGGCGCAGAACTTTGATGTGTATCTCGCTTTGCCCTAGTACAAGCCCTCACATGACTTACAATAGTACTGGATATCTTGAAACATTTTATACCAGAAGTACTTTAGTCTGATACTGTGATATGTGCGCTCAATGCCTTGATGACCTGCTGTCAATGCATCATGATAACTGAGAAGAACATCATTCTGTAGTGATATTGGGACTACCAAGTTGTTTGATAACTCTTTCACTTTTCAACCCTTTACCTCTTGGATAATACAGATGATACAGCACACAACCGCATTATCCATCAAGAAATCATTGGATTCTACTACTATGGTATGGGCTAACTTTTTGTCTTCAGGCAATGTTCTATACTGAAGATAATCCATCATAGGCTTCAGTTTAGGATCTTTGATCTGAATATCCCACATTTCCTCAGAACTCATTGCTGAAAATGACTTTTCTGCCCCTGCAGAATTGTCATCATTAGTATCTCTGAGAGTTCCTTTTCTTATAACCACACTTGATTTTATTGAAGCACAAGTTGGAACACTTTCAGGCCAATGTAATGTGTATTCCATGCGAGACGAAGGGTTTTACTGATTGATGCTACAACTACCTCATGTACTTTGTCATTCTGATCTTTCTCTTCAGGATAATCTCGACGAGACAGACTGTCAGCATTAGAATACTGTTTACCTGCTTTATGTTCTACGACAAAGTTGTACCCCTGCAACAACAATGCCCATCTAGCTATTCTACCTGCTTTTTGCTTACTATTCTGAATAGTTTTAATAGCCATATGATCAGTATATACCACAAACTTTTTAGAAGCTAAGTACACATGGTAGTACCTGATACCTTCCACTAAAGCAAGACCTTCCAAGTCTGTGATACCCCAATTCTTTTCAGCTTTACGTAAGGCTCTGCCACCATACGCTACAACTCTTTCTTTTCCATTACTGTCTTTTTGACCAAGTACATACCCTATAGCTTTGGTTGACGCATCTGTATAGAGAATAAAACTCTTTGTCAAAATCGGGATACACCAGTAATAGGTGCAGTTGTCAAACTTGTTTTGAGCAGTTCAAAAGCTGACTTTGCACTCCTCTGACCATTTGAATTCAACCTCTGATTTTAGAAGTTCATTAAGGGGAGCTGCTATTGCAGCAAAACCTTTGACAAACCGGCGGTAGTAGTTACATAACCCTAAAAAAATGCCCGAACATCATGTTGTGATCTTGGGACAGGGTATTCTGTTACTGCCTTTATTTTCTCAGGATTGACACTGATGCCGTTTGTTGAGAAAATATGGCCGAGGTATATTTGACACTAGACATCGCAAAATTACACTTAGCTGGTTTGAGCCGCAGGTTTGCACTGCGTGTAATCTGTCAAAGACCTGACTTAAATGGTCAAGATGTTCTTCAAATGTTGAAGAAAACACTAGAATGTCATCTATATAGACAAGTTTGCAAAACATTGTAGCTAAAAGGTCTCTTTTTTAAAAAGCTTCAGTCATGACCATTGAAAATGCTGTGGGTGAATATTGACCAGACCAAATGTGGTAGCTTTTTAAACTGAATAAACACCTTCATGTGTTACGAATCCTGTTATTTGGTTTTGATTCCTTCTGAAATAGGAATTTTGCCAAAAACCTGCCCCTTAAGTCAAGACTAAATAAAATTTTGCCTTTGGGCCTGGCCAATGGTATCAGATATGTCCTCAAAGCGAGGTATGGGGGAAACTTATTGGTTTTGTCACCTGATTTACCTTTCGGTAATCAATAGCAAAACTATATTCACCACTTGCTTTCTTAACCAGGACAACCGGACTTTGCCAAGGTGTATTGGCTTCCAATGATGTCATTGTCTAACATTTCTTTATTTTTGATTCTCTATCTCCCTTTTTGCACCAGGTGAAGTTCGGTAAAATCTTTGTTTGATAGGTTTTAGCTTACACCTGTGTCTATCTCGTGAAAGTAGAGGTTTGTGGGTACCTAACTCACTCATGTCTTTTGCAAATACATCTCTATTTTTCCCTAGAAAACTGAGAAGTTTATTTTTCTGTTCTGTTGTTAGATCAGAGTTTTCTATAGAGATTCCTATGTCTTTAGCTTTTTGTACATTAACACTATCCTGTGTTGGTTGCCTTGTACTAATACTTGACACTTGGGTACTATGTTACTGCCAACCTTAAGAGGGGCTATCATCAAAAATTTGAGTTTATGTATCCTATCTGTTTTAACCATAATGGCAATAAGGATTGAATTAAGCTTTTTTAGCTCTAACCATCCTTAATTATTTTGGGGTATAACCACTATGGTAAACCACTGTACTATTTATTCTTCTTAAACAGTAGAAACCTGGACCCTACGCCCACCCCATGGATGTGCAGCATTGATGGTAAACATGACAAAGGTTCTAAAAAGATTTGGTTCCTTTCCTGTACAAGTTTATTCTTGGTACTTGTTGTGAACCCTTAAAATTACTTAACTGGACCCCGCATGGGAGGATCTTATTTGGATTCGTTATTTTACAGTTTACTACATCTCTCAACTCTGGCTAGTGTTGGATTTTTTTTCCTGAAGACTGAGGGGTTGTAAAAAAAATTCTCCCCCCAGCACAGACAGCTATTCGCGCACAAATCGCCCTACCCTGCAACAAAATACTCTAGACCATAACAATTAATAACACCCATTTGTCCACACCAACTCTATTTCTTTTTTTATTTTAAGCCTTAATGCGTAATCAGGAAAACAGTGGCCTGAACACCCACCCCTGGGCCCCACCACCGGAGTTGCACCCTCCCTCAAACTATCAGGGAATTTTTTGACCAAGAACCGATATCTTCACAATCCACAATGTCAATTGACCAATCAAATGCTATGGGTATAGTTTATCTGCCCCTTGATTACAATATCACTGCCCATCTGCTCAACTATGGCCAAAAACACCATTTCAGCTCTTGACTTTTCCAAGTTTTTCTAATGCTTAGTCCTGATTTACATAAAAGACTAGCCCCTATACATGACACTCCAGTATCTACTAAGGCTGAACATACCTGACTGCCTACCCTGACACTCACTAAATATTTATCTAGGGGAAATTCTTGTCTTTTTAGATTCCGGTTTCGGACTACTTCCCACTTTTTGTTCCTGCCTATCCCTAAAGATTTTCTTTGGGACAGGCGCGCACCCCTATTTTTGATTTTTGGCGGCCCCTACAAATTGCCTCAATGTGGCCGACTTTCTGACAATGAAAACATTTAGCATTTCGGAACCTACAATCACGTGCAACATGCTGGTACTCACCACAATGTCTGCATTGTATGCCACTTGGATTGCCTCTCTTTTGCTGGTTCCTCTGGATCCATTTGGAATTGGATTGTCCAGTCTTTACTATGTTGACATGAGTACTCGCACTACTTGTTTGTTTTTGGATGTTCCTCCAGCTCCTGTTGTAAGGCAGCTACCTTATTAAACAGTTCTGTGTTGTTGGTACCCTCCTGCTCCATTGACTCAAACATTTTCCCATATTTCACTATTTCCTTCAGGGACTGTGCTTCCTTACTCAATACAAATTTCCTAATGTCAGGACACAGACCATTTACCACCACATCTTTAATCTCCTCCTGACTGCGGCCAAGTTCTGCTCCTAAAGTTTGTACCTTTTCAATATATGAGATGACATCACTTCCATCTTCTTGTACACTGGCAAGAAATTAATTTAGGCCGAGAGACCTCACTTTGAAAAAACGTTGCTGAAAACTTTCTACAGCTTTGTCAAAATTGTTCTGGCTTTCTTCCTCAAGGCTATAAAACCATTGTTCTGCTTTGTTGATCAGCGCCAATGAAAAATGCAAAATTTTGTCCTCCTCTTTCCATTTCCTCAACTTGGAAACTTTTTCAAACTTGTTGAGCCAAATTTTGGCATTTCCTTCTCCGGAAAAAGGTGTCACATTGATGTTTAAATCTTTGGAGGCCATATTGATGTTAATTTCGACCCGAGGATCTGTAGATTTGCAGTGTTCACAAGCTGGTATTGTGCCTGCCCCAGGATTCTCCACCACTGTATGACCGGCCGTCGTGGCTGGTCATAGCACTTGCATAATCATACATAATGATTATGCTTAGTTTACACTAAAAATATAATGTCCAATCCGTACTGCCAGTTCCTCATATTTATTACTTAGGGTTCCACAATTTTTACATCATCAGCATCTCACATTCACCAATCACACTCCATGTTTATATATACATATTCCAATGGTCTCACTATAACCTTTTGTCACTTCTAGAACTTCTCTAACTACTAGTCTCTCTGGAACTGTATTTTGGGCTCTAAGACCTTACTATACAAGTCCCTGCAACACCTGGTAGAAAACACCCTAATCATACTCCCCAAGGATCTCTAGGTTTTGCCTGACAGGCCTAGTCTGTGTTTCTGATACATCTTTATCCTAATATATTAATGAAACCATACAGTACACAACCAATATAAAGGTTGCAAATTAAAGATAACTGTATCTTCTTTCTTATGATGTAGAAAATATATAGAACTATTATTAATTGCAAATGTTACATTAGAAATACTGACTTTCACACACTAAACATTACTGTAAAAGCTATACAGCTTCCAAACTATACTGCCTTTATAATTGTAACTCAGTATATCAATAATACACATCTTGCTGTATCCAATGCTTAGTAAATTACATTATTCACTATTATAATTCTTTACTTATTAATTGTTTTAAATATAAAACAAACACATTTATTTTAGCTCTTACTGAGACCTGCTATCATGTGGTCACCACGGGGGTCAACCCTTCCCTTCAGCCAGGGGTACTGACTCAGCATGGTCCCTCTATCCTGACACTACACAGTGGACAGTCTAACTCTCTTATCTATATGTATAGATATAATTACTGTGTCTAATTTAACCTAATGCTATCTGTTATAGTATCGTGGAACACAGGCACAGGAGACAGACTGTGGTGAGTACCTTATATCTATTTCCTATTAATTGTTAATTTTTGTATTTGTATGGCTTATATATCCTGTTAAATGTGACGCTAGTGAAATCGTATCAAGCGGTCCATTCATGCGTAGCCATTGATTACTATTCAGTACCTGATTGTTTACGTATCTCGTTTATATAGTTAAGCTTATTTTAGGTTGATATTTCAGGAAAGGTTATGGTATTATTACAGCCGTGCTACCCCAACTGAGAACGACGCGTGTATATAAACCCCTACCGCTCTACCGCTGACTTGTATCGATGTATTGAATGAGTGAAGCTAGTTATTTATAGACTCGAGTACTGTCGCCAGTCCACAGGTAAATCGCGGGCGCTCTGGCTACATTAGCTGTACCAAATACAATCGTAATTGTTACAAATACCGTAAAAAAAATGTGAAAACTTACACACCAGTGTACTTTGCACATGTATTTTTTTCTTAGGGCTGAAAATGCTGAAACAAATCTACTATCGGTATATTTTGCGCATTCAAATTTTGGGAAAACGATGTCCGGGTAACCACAAATTCAATGTTATAAAGGTGGTAATTTCATTGCAAAACATTCACAATAAATGCTTGACAACTTGCACAAAGAAGTGTTGTATTTAGAAGAAATAACAATATAATTGCACTGTGTTTGTTTTCTTTTATTGACCACCGTAACTGAAACAGTGAAATATATCTTGCAGAACATGTCAAAAACATTGGCAGTCCGCCGTGCTCCGTACACATGTCAATGTCTGGAGATATTACACATGAAAAATTATCAGAACTATTTAAAAATATTATAATCTTGTTACTTAAAATTGCCGCAATAAGTTATAAGTGTGTTTGAGATCATTAACTTTAAAGAGCAATCAGATTGCAGATACAGTACTTTGGCTTGCAATAATCATATCGTGAGTAAAGTGATCACTACCTGTACGGCACCAGATCCAAGCTGATGGCTAATTATATATAACAGAACGGTTAAAAATGCCACTAACTCTGTAGCTTGTCAGTTTTGCTGTAATAATATTACATACCACTAATTGAAAATCCTAAATATATGACAGTTTAGGACTCGTCTTATAAATCCCACGTGTGGTTTGACTTTTTGCACACGGCCCGCAGCCAGGACATGTTATGGCGGTTTCCTACGTAATGAGCATCGCTAGATCTATAAGGAGTTTCATATGCAATTTTACAAGAAATATGAAGATTTGTTAAAATATCTAAAATAAAGAAATACTAGTCAAGTGAATGTTGATGCAATTTGAAGAACATTTGTTTTGTTGTTGAGTAGATACACACGCATTGTTGATGATATATAGATCGGTAAAGCTAACTAGCCATTCAGTTTCATTAAGCTGGAAGAGAGGCCCGAGAGTAGCATCCAGTACCAATTTACCTGTGGATTTGGCGACAGTACTCGAGTCTATAAATAACGACGGCTACAGTACAATCATGCGATACATCGGTACAAGTCAGCGGTAGAGCGGTAGGGTGATTTATATACACGCGTCGTTCTCAGTTGGGGTAGCACGGCTGTAATGTATATAGCTTATTTACACTTATTATAGTAATGTAACAGTCAGTTTTAATGTATTGTTCGTGTACATGTAAATTGGGTCAGTCAGTGTCGTCGGTGTAAAAATGTATGGAAGCCCGTACTTGCTGTATTTGTCATATTGTGTAATAATCACACCATACTTAAAAGGAAATGTAGAAGCATGGGTACTAGAAACGCCGTTATACGACCTTATCGTAGGAAACGTTGCGGGGGCTAAACCACCAGATCAGCCAGATGAGAATTGGACAGAAGAAGAGACGCCAATACAAGCTGTTGAAACCAGACAACAGAAGAAGACAAAGGGATGTTACAGACCATTCAAAGTGCCAAAGATGTTGAGGGATGTAGGGAATGTAGAGGAACTGAGATTGGAACAGCAGGGTGACGAAACTTTAGCAAAGTTTAGAAAGCTAGCGGAGAAGGGGGAAGATTACGAACGAGACGATGGAGGACGCTCAAAGATTTACTACGACAAGGGTCTTCTATACAGGAAATTTACCAGTCCTAGGACAGCAAATGGTAAGGACTTTCGTCAACTGGTAGTGCCAGAGAAGTTCAGACAGACAGTTTTGAAGTTGGCTCCTGAATCTATCATGGCGGGTCATCTCGCAGCCAAGCGTACGGCGAGCCGGGTTTTGTCGGAGTTCTATTGGCCAGGTGTGCAGGCGGACGTCACTCGTTTCTGCAGGTCATGCGATGCATGTCAACGGACATTTCCCAAGGGGAGGGTTGCTAAAGCACCACTTGGAAATATGCCACTTGTTGAAACGCCATTCAAGCGTGTTGCAGTCGACATTGTAGGACCATTGGAACCTGCTACGGATAGAGGTAACCGCTATATTCTTACAGTCGTCGACTACGCTACAAGATATCCAGAGGCTGTCCCTCTACGCAGCATTGAGACTGAACGTGTAGCTGAGGCCTTGGTTGACGTTTTCAGTCGAGTTGGTGTCCCTTCCGAGATGTTAACTGATCAAGGTGCCCAGTTTACTTCGGAATTGCTACGAGAGGTAAGTAGACTTCTTTCCATCAGGCAACTGACAACGACGCCTTACCATCCAATGTGTAATGGGTTGGTGGAGAAGTTCAACGGCACTCTGAAGCAGATGCTTAGACGCATGAGTACCGAGAGGCCTAAGGACTGGGACCGTTTCATCAATGCGCTCGTGTTTGCGTATAGAGAGGTTCCTCAAGAAAGCCTTGGGTTTTCCCCATTCGAGATGTTATATGGACGGACTGTTCGAGGACCAATGATGATTTTGCGTGAGTTATGGAGTAAGGATCTACCAGATGAGGAAGTAAAAACAACGTACCAGTACGTCATGGACTTGCGGGAGAAGCTGGAGAAAACATGTGAGATGGCGATGGACAATCTCAGACAGGCAAAAACACGACAGAAGAGGCAATTTGACAGACGGGCTAAAAGGCGAGATTTAAAACCCGGAGACAAGGTCCTTGTGTTGCTTCCAACTAAGGCAAATAAGTTGCTTCTTCAATGGAGAGGGCCTTATGAAGTTGTGGAAAAGGTAGGACCTACGGATTACAGAGTCGATCGGGATGGCAAGATTAAAGTTCTCCACATAAATCTGCTAAGGAAGTATCTGGAGCCAAAGCCGAACAGCGAGGTTGGAGGCATACTAGCATGCGTCATGACAGCCGTGTTAGACGAAAGCGAGCAAGGCGACGACCTTGACCCTTCCCCAACTTTGGAAGCTATGCCAGGTGACAGGGGCAAAGAAACAATGGATGACGTGGTAGTTTGTGAGGATATCACCGACGACCAAAGAAGAGATGTTCAAAGTCTTATAGAAGAGTTCCGAGATGTGTTGACAGATGTTCCCGGGAGCACCAATCTGATCGAGCATGAGATTCATACCACCACATCGGACCCGGTGCGTGTAAAGTCCTATCATCTTCCCTGTACCACCAAATAAATCATCAATGAGGAGGTTGGGAAGATGTTGGAGATGAATGTCATCGAACCATCAACTTCGCCTTACACCTCGCCAATTGTAATGGTTAAGAAGAAGGATGGATCAATCAGGTTCTGCATCGATTTCCGAGGACTCAATCGGGTTACGGTCTTTGATGCTGAGCCGATGCCCAACACTGAAGATATCTTTGCACGTTTGGGTAACGCAAGGTATTTTTCGAAGCTGGACCTAAGTAAAGGGTATTGGCAAGTCCCATTAGCAGCTGAAGCGAAACAGATGACGGCTTTTACCACACCCCAAGGGTTATTCCAGTTTCGCGGTTTGCCTTTTGGACTAGTTAACGCACCAGCGACTTTTAGTCGTCTGATGAGGAAACTACTTCGAGGAATGGAACATTTGGATAACTTCATCGATGATATTATCATCTACACAGACACTTGGGAAGAGCATATAGATGTTTTGACTGAACTATTCACGCGGTTGAGGAACGCCGGTTTGACAGCACGCCCAACCAAGTGTTCTATAGCATATGGACGTCTTTCATGTTTAGGACATGTCGTAAGAGCGAGGCGATTGCAGTTGGAGGACGACAAAGTGAAGGTGATTGCCAGCGCACCGAGACCGGAGACTAAGAAACAGGTGAGATCTTTCTTGGGGTTGGCGGGATTCTATCGCCGGTTCATACCCAACTTTGCCGCAATCGCAGTACCGCTCACTGACCTTACGAAGAAGGGTTCACCAAACAAAATAGAGTGGCAGGAGAGCCATGAACGAGCATACAACACGTTGAAGAACCTCTTGACGGCAAAACCAGTTCTGAAACTGCCGGACTTGGCAAAGGATTTTATCCTGAGAACTGATGCGTCCGATACCGGACTAGGGGCTGTATTGTTACAGGAGGAGGACGGACAGAAGATGCCTATCGCGTATGCTAGTCGGAAACTTCTTCCTAGGGAGCAAAACTACGCTGTGATTGAAAAGGAGTGTCTGGGCATTGTATGGGGAATACAGAAATTCGAGCCCTATATCTATGGCCGAGAATTTCTCCTCGAGACTGATCACCAGCCATTGTCTTATTTGAACAAGTCCAAGACTGCTAATGCTAGACTCATGAGATGGGCATTGTTACTTCAGCCGTATAGGTTCAAGATCCGTGCCATAAAGGGTTCGGATAACGTGGGAGCCGACTATTTGAGCAGGATATAGAGAATTCATGTTTAGTGATTTTGGAGAAAAAGTGTAACCACTTTTTTCCGGAACCCGGGGATGTTGTCACGATCGCATGATATTCTCAATGTATGTTTGATGTCTAGTTGCTTTATTTATGTCTATATCGTGTACGCGAGGTATGGCGCGAATGAGAGTACGGGAGCGGAAGTGCACGAGCGGAAACTACAGGTATGGTATGCCGAGAGTAATGGCAGCAGTGTGACTACATGTACCTGTAGTCAGTGTATTTGACATATACATAATAGAATACCCGAAATATATATGGATACTTGTCGAACTGGTTAAATTATCATATCGTTATGAGAAAAACACGGTGACATGTAAAATATGTAAGAAAGAAACTGATAATATAACGGTTTATTTTCTAGTCAAGTGTTCGGCACTATTTAAAAGTTGCAATGCATTATTTGAGTTTTTATTAAACGTATAAGACGTATCGGATTACGTAAAATTCAACCATTTAACAGACGAAAGACAATGCAATTTTATTCTTGAAAGTTAAAAGGACATTTACTTGGACCACGAAAAGTGGGCTTTAATGATGATGAACATTGCTGATCTGGTGCCTGCAATCTCAGAGATGAACACATTTCTATGATTTTGTATATACTTTGTTGTTTTGATTTGATGTAAACAAAAGATATGGTTGATGAAAATCTCTAACCAGAGAAAATAAAGAAATCTATCTATCTATTCTGATATTTTACAGTTTTCCTCTGATTCTGATTTTAAGATGGAAATAATATATATATGCATGAAGGTACGACTGTGGCATTATACTACATTTGTGTATTTCCAGAAGACTATTTACGACACCTGGTGCAAAGACATGTAGCTTTAAGTTGTATATACTATTACTGGGGGACATATTGACATGTTATTTTCTATTTAATGATCTATTAATGTTTTACAGTCAGAATGTTCTATTGATTAATTAAAGTTTGAAAATCGTTTAAATGGACAAAGAAAAATGTATTATCCTTATAAACAATAGTGACAACACAAAAAGTATTCACTGTAAAATTATTTTGTTTATGCCTATGTATGTTTAGATGGAAATATAATTGCAGAAATCACTTAAGCAGTACTAATAACACTGTAGAAATGTAAAATGAAACTATAGAACAGACTTTGGTCTCATGGTCTGATTATGTATGTTCATTTCACTGCAGTGTGGATGTAAACATTATCATTTAGGCAGTAAATGTGTTTGGCAATACTGCCGATAATCATTCTCATCTTTTATTATAGGACTAAAATTAAAACGTATGCATTGTAAGTGTTGTTATTCTTAAATTGTTGGCAACCTGTGGTGGTGAGTAACACATTGAAAGCTTCTCTTCATTATTGGTTATGACAATTACGGCACATATTTTAGGTATGGAAGACGTATTCTTAATTCAAAGTTAAATATAGTACATATGTAAATAAGTATAGCACTGATTCATTTTTTTTATTTGACTCCGGATAAGAAATGTTGATATAAAGTTTCCTATATATTTTGACCTAAATTTGTTGATATACATTCCGTGTATGTTGCATATTTCACATTCTGTGTCAGGTATTTGTAACTACCATTGTTTTCAATATTATGACAGTGATCAGAAAAGTGTACGTATCCATCTATGTAAACGTCTCCTATTTTTGTGGTAAGAATGCCACTTAAATATCTTATGTGTTAGTTTTTATTCTTTTAATTTTCAAATAGATATAAACTACACTTATATTTCTAGTACCTTATTTTATTTTAGGATCAGGGTGTGTATTAATGGCCATCGAGTAACAATCTCAACATAGATTACAGAGGACTGTCAAATAAAACTAAAAACAAAACATAAAAAAACACTTCCAGCAGCTTGTTATACGTTTTAAGATTTAAAACTATTTGAGGATGGAGAAAACGTTCATTGAAATACACTTTCACATCCAAAATGAAGGACAGAAACTTTAAAGTCAACTAATAAACCAAATTGAGAAGACTTTACTGATTTACTGGAAGCTACTTGGGTTTTAATTTTATCGGTGATCAAGGGATAGTATCACACATGTCTTTCACTGTGTTGTTATTGAACATGTATCGTTTACAGAAAAAAAGTACGTTCTTAACTTGGAGGTACGTTAACGGTGGTGTAATGTCATGGTTATATGCAATGTTTTCATACATACATGAAAACTGAAACATGATTAAGACAATTCCTAATAAAATGTTTTCCTCTGTGAGACATTGGAAATAAGAGGACAAACTAATATCAAAATTGTAAAAGAGTTATTATGATACAATTAGATCCAGATTAAGGGAACTAGATTGAATTTGCCAAACGTTCATGCTATAAGCAGTATCACATCCAAAACAATATGACACATATATAAAACAGAAAATATGCCACGTTATTTGTATACGTTTAAATATGTTTATACAGCAATCTAGCAAACAAGTTATAAGTATAACAGTATCGAATTAATGTTATTATGAGGAAAGCAGATATTACACAAAAGGTCAACAATAAAACAAAACAATACATCACCGTGTAACTGTAGTAGGATACTCACAGTCTGAAAGAGAAGAAAAGTAAGGATTAGATAGATAATAAACAACAATGATAAACAGACAGGTAATACCCAGACATTAAACAGTATCACCTACTATTATATACATTAGAATGTGGTTTTATATATGCTTTATAACTTCGAATAATATCACCGAAATAATATTGAAGGAATTCGAGGCAGTTTAAAAAGAAAATAATATTTGAAGAAGAAAAATATCGTCAGAATTTGCAGTTATTTCTGTTCACTGAATATGCCGACGTTATATGGTTAATGGAATCGTTATATTGACAGGTACAGATAAAAGGGCAGGCAATATCCAGACATCAAACGGTGTCATTATTAAATACAATTTGAAAAAAACCCATTAAGATGGTTTAAACAGTGTATAATATATTGTTTTTCAAACTATGTAACGTCCTTTATAAAATAAGTCTTTATGTATTTTTATATAAATATCAAAGATTTGATTGTGTATTTTTGATAATGACATAGATAGATGGCTCTAATTTGTACGTGATGAATTATCTAGTTATAACAACTCACATGCACGCAAATGGCAACATATTACGTATTTAAATTAATCAGCTTTTATTGGTCCTTTTAATTGCTGTTTTTGACAATATTTAGTTCAATGATTATTACCCATGCTTTCTTCTATAATTGTCTTTTATTTATTGTTTAACCATAAAGACTTTGGATTAGATATCCCAAACAAAAACAAAATCATAAGTTTTTTTATCATATGTTGCATATTTATATTCCTTTATGAATATTCCAGACATGCTTACTTCAACCTCACGTCAAGCTAGTTGTTAAAACAGTTCTGAGTGTTTCCTAACCGTTATACCTATTATAACAGCAAAGAATATCAGATATTCCAGCGTTTTATCATATTTTTATGATTTCAAACTATTAGTCGACGTAGGATAAGTTCATTGAAATACACTTCTACTTCCGAAAACTTCAAAACCAATTAATAGTGATACTTACAATAAGCGGTATACGTATATGCATACTACGGAGACGTATTTGACTGTGATAGATCAATATACGTAATGTTTACCATACATTCTATAAAATCCTTTACTTCCTACATCTTTCGAGGCTGATTTTGGACACAGTGTTACAGATACATAAAGATGTTCGAATAACTATAGAGCCATAGGCCTGTTGATCGATAAAAATATCATGTGTTAAAACATTTGATACTTTTTTCACGCATGCACTTTTATTCACGCTTGTACACACGCGACGTTATTGACCCGAATTGATATCTTGCCGTTGATTTGATTTCGAAACATAGAAAGTATACGTATACCGCTTATTGTATCCCTATTAAGTATGTACCGAACATTGATCGAATGCGCCGTTCGTTCGGACCTTCTCGGGTCAAAAAGTGCATTAGGAACTGCACATGAACACACTATGACTACGAATATGAAGAGTAGCAATATATATGTTATCCACTTAGCGCTATCTTACCATTATAGTACAGTCGATATTTTGGCGTATTGTCGAGATTGCACTTAGTTCGGTTTGCCGAAAGCTTGATACTGGGTGAAAATCAAAGTTTGCACGGTAGATGTAGCTTTGACAAACTTGCAAACTTTTGCCAGATCTTTGAACTTGGTCAGACTAATATAATAGAAAGTTTCATGTATCTTTGGGAAGCAAATTACGTAACTCATGCAAACAGACTGATATTTTAATATTGAGACAACAACAATAAGTTTAAAAAATGAGAATGATAAGCAACTTGCTCATAATAGTTTGGAATATTTTCTTATCTGTGTGAAGATAAAGGAAGACAAAAATGTTTTCAAAAATATTGATCTAAAATGATTCTTTGATTTTCGCGTTCAAAATATTCGAAATCTTCTCTTTGATAGTGCACACTGCCGCGAATAGAATATTAAATGAAATATATGAAACAATGGTGTCGAGTTATACGGTGTTTATATGTGAAAACAAATTGTGGATGGATAATAAGTCCATAGGCATACATCATATTCACAACAAACAACACTCTTTACAACCAATGAGACTTTTCTAGGTAGGATTCGATACTCCGATAAATTAACACTATTCAATTGAATGTTTGAGGGATCCTACGTAATCGTCTACATGTATAAACAAACATTTGGAAAGGATTCACTAAGATACCATCAGATGTACTAGGTGTCCATTTTATAATGTCGCAGATGTGTTTTGTCAATTATAACAAATACTTTATAAACTCAGCATATTATTTTTTTGTATTGTTCGATTGCCTTGTTACTTCCAAATACAAGCTAGTGTTCTGGGAGTAATCCTTAGATTTCCATTTTTGGCATAAATCGCGTAGTTCTTTCGAATAAAGCATGAAAACGGAATATTCAAAATACTTAAGGGAGGTATACGGCGTTAATGAAAAACAGATAAACGTGTTTAATGCCAGCGAATGTTTTATTTATAGTTTATAGGTAACAATAAGGATATGATACATGTAGGTACTAGGTATCTTTAATAGGCCGAAATACCAATCGAGCGTGCCCCACTTAGACTTATATTGGGTACCTTTAATAGGGTGAGATACCAATCGAGCGCGCCCCTCCTTTATTGGATTATAACTTCCGGTTAGCCATTCGTCAAGGCACACAATTTATCAAAAGACATGGCACCAAAACCTAGGCGTTCTTCAGCAAGGGGCCCGGGCGTAAAACCCAGGAAGAGAGCATCGGCGTCGGCATCAGACGGTGTTAGTGTCGATGAAGCTACGTCTGTTGAAAAACGTCCAAGAAATATGAGGAAAGTCAGCCCAATGTAAGGGCCCCCGAGAGGGGCAATAGGCCTAATGGCGCGAGTCAGGACAGACCTGGTGAGATAATTGATTTAGTGCAAATCCCGGGCACTTCACATGTACTGGGGGGTCCATCTCCGGTACCAAGTATTTTTGATCCCGTGGGTTATAATATTCCACAAAAAATAAAGGACAAAATCTGGAACACCGAGTTTTTGGACCTCGGTTTACTACTCAAATCTGCGCGGGAAATGGAGCGGGCTTCGAGACATCGGGGGAATTTAGTAATCAAGGATGGGAAAGTTGTAATATAAGCAGGTAACTAACATTCATGCTTGGACATCAGCCTTCCTCACATATACAAGTGTGATGATAGAAAAATACCCAGAAAAAAATGTCAAGAACTCGTAAAATATATGCATGACATCCGTTTGGCGGCAGTTAGATCAGGTCATTTAGGCTGGGTACAGTACGATGAGCAATACAGATTGCGCAAGTCCAAGAACCCCTGTTCATCATGGGGTGTGATAGACACAGAGTTATGGCTCATGTATAATTCACCTAGCCAGATTAACATAACAGATTCAAACGTTGATCAGCTATCATCTCCCAAGCCCTCTAGTTCTAAATCTGCTGTCCCAAGTTCAGGGTGCTGTTATAATTTCAATAAGGGAAAACTGTAATGAAATTTTGGGTCCAAATGTCGCTATTGTCATGCATGTAGTACATGCGGGGATCACATCCTAGATTTAAGTGTATAAGCAATGACTTGACAACAATAATTGCACTAATACAGATGAAGAGTTAGGTAGCGCAAACAATCCACAACTTCTCAGCAATCTTTATAGCCTTGGTACTACTCCTATAATATATGAAAAACTTTTAAAGTACTTGCAGGATTATCCGTTAACTGATGTCAGGGATTATATCGCAAAGGGATTTAAGGAGGGGTTCTCTCTGGAGTATAAGGTCCTCGTAGAGCACGCGAGGCTGGTAATTTAGCTAGCACCAAGCAGGCCCTAGAAATATTACAGGGCAAAATCAAGAAAGAGTTTGATGCTGGACGCAAAGCAGGTCCCTTTGCGAACCCCCCTCTGCCCACCTTACAGGTATCGCCAGTAAGTCTCATTCCCAAAAAAGACGGTGACTATAGAGTTATACATCATTTGTCGTATCCAGATCACAATTCCATAAATTATTTTATTCCACCAGAGTTATGTAGTGTGTCTTATGCAAGCATAGATGATGCAGCTGAGATGATACACAATCTCGGCCAAGGGGCTTTATTAGCAAAGTCAGATATAAGTCCGCCTTCCGCTTACTTCCAATATCTCCTTGTGATTTTGATCTACTGGGTATAAAGTTTGATGGGCATTACTATTTTGACAAATGTTTGCCTATGGGGGCCTCGATTAGTTGTGCAATGTTTGAAAAATTTGCAACTTTTATTAACTGGTTAGTTGTTAACAAAACTGGTAACAAAAAATTCTGCATTATTTAGATGATTTTCTTTTTGTGGGACAGTCTGGAAACAATCAGTGTGAAAGCTTCTTTAGATATATTTGAGAATATTTCACATGAAATAGGGTTACAATTATCCCAAGAAAAACCTGTAGGACCTACAACTTTATATTTTCTGGGAGTTGAGTTTGATACAGTTGAATTAGTAATGCGATTACCTCGGGACAAGATTGTTCAGTTATGTAAAGAGCTTGAGTATTTGTTAACAGTTAACAAAGTGACCCTGCTTAAGCTTCAGTCAGTACTGGGTATGCTAAACTTTGCATGTAGAGTTGTCGCCCCTGGTCGTGCATTTTGTCGTCGTCTTATTGATACTATTGCTGGTGTGGACAAGACACATCATAAGAGTTAGTGCCTCGATGAAGGCAGACATTAAAGTATGGTTGTCATTTTTGGAAAATTACAATTGTTTGACAGTAATTCCAGATAGACACTAGTACTGGAGCACCTCTGCTTCGATGGAATTATATACAGACAGTGCAGGTGGTCAAGAAAAGGGCTTTGGTGTATACTATCAGGGCAGAAGACATTCCTGGTAAATATAATGTTATAGCTGATTCCATTTCTCGTCAACAGTGGGCCAGGTTTCGCCGGTCAGCCCTCTTATAATATGTCGAGCATTTGGCCTGTCCCCTCAGACCATTCAGAACAATTTATATCTTATATGTCACTACAGGGATACTCAGCATCAACAATTTCCACTTATATGAGTGGAATATCCCATGAGCATAATCTGCGGGGTCAACAAGATTCAACACAATGCTTTATTATTAAGAAAATTATGGAGGGGGCACAGCGTGGTAACAAACACGTGGATGCGCTTTTCCCTATTACTTTACCCCTACTCAAAAAAACTGGTTACCTCCCTTTCATCAGTCTGTAGCTCTTAATATGAAGCAGAATTTTTTTCTGCAGTATTGACTTTTCGGATTTCTGAGGGTTGGAGAATTTTCAGCATCCAGTATACGTAGCAATGGTAATAATACACGTCCACTGGGAATTTGAGATGTTACCATTGTAAATTCCCTTTCCAGACATTTAACAGTTTGTATCAGGGAATCAAAGACTGACCAAAGAGGTCACTCTGCATTATTACATATCAACAGTTATCCTAACTCAGATATTTGCCCCGTCTCACTTCTGAACAAATATATTTTGATTCGGCCAAATACAGTTAATCAGCAGTTATTTATACATAGGAATGGTTCATCAATTACTCGCTATCAGGTAGCTGCTGTTTTAAAGAAATCATGAGCTTTTTCGCGCATCCCTGTGTCTTATTACAAAACTCACTCTTATTCGTATAAGGGGCGCTACTGAGGCAGCCACCAGGGAAATTTCTGAACAGAAAATACAAGCATGGGGTCGATGGAAATAAAGGGTCTACTCAAAATACATAAGAACTCCAGTAGAGACAGTTTTAGCTAGGCATACAGCAGCTGGGAGTGAACCTGAATTTACCAAATTGTGTGATTTCCTATGTAGAGTTAATTATAATAAAGTCGGTTATGGTTTTTTTAGAGCGTTTTGATTTAAATTTGGATTATTAATATTATTGCAATTTCATGCTTTTCTAAAACATCATAAGATATTCTTTCAGGTGACTTATCCCCCATATGGGTCATAGGATCTTCGGTATGAAGGAGGCAGCTAAGAGACCGGGTGGTACAAACCTTAATCTTGACAGAAAGGGGTATGCTATTCATTGGATGACCCGTAGAGGCATTACCTGGAGTGAATTTGACCCTCTGATTGAGAACGAATTGGGAAAATTCCCGCCTCCCAAAATGATTCTGATTCAATTTGGGTCCAATGATGTAGTCAGCATTAAACTTAGGCAAAGAGTTGATAGAAACAATCTGGTGTTCACTTTTAAGGTTTGCTTTGATATCTCCCCTTACTACTATAATTTGGTCTGAAATACTACCCAGGGGTTACTGGTATGGGGCTTGCTCATATGCCAAAGTTGAGAGGAAGAGAGAGCGTATAAACTATGCAATTAAGAAACATTTATTTGAGTCAGGGGTAAGGTCCTATGCCATGCTACAATCCAATCCACACAGGCAGCTTTATACCGCCCAGATGACACTCATCTTTCTACCACAGGTATTGGGATTCTGCTCAACAACTACCAGGGAGGGCTAGAATATTTTTCAGATTCCAATACTAACACTAGTGCTACATTTCCTATCCCTTGTAATCAGGATTAGGTGAAATTTCACACTTAGGCACAAATTAGGTTGGGGGGTTGGGGGGTTGGTAGGGGTGGGGTAGAGACCTACATTGTTACCATAGGTTGTTGGGGGATTGGGTTAATACAGAAAAAGGTTATATTATAGTCAGGGTCATAGGTTGCTAGGTATGGATGTAGGTACGCAGTATGGGTGTGAGGGGATTTAAAAAAAAATCCCCTCAGGTGGCGGAGCCCAGAGGGAGACAGAGAGGGACATGGGCTCATCCGGCTAAGTACTCATACCAGCTTTGCTTTACAGCAGGCTGGTGGTTATTAGGCATAAAGAATGGGGTTTCTGTCGTTACCGCAGGCCCCCCTCCCTCCGTGGTACCATGGAGGGAGGTGTCCACCTTGTTATATTTGACCGAGGTGGGCTGGTGGTGATAATGGGTTTTAGTAAACGGATGGGGGTCTCATTGTCCAGTTCGCCCTCAGAAATTTTAACCTAGGGGAACCGGTCTCTCGTGGTACCGTGGGAGACACTGGTATGCTCGGTTCTTTGGCTACCAGTTCTCCTTCTGGGCTCTTATCATACTGCGGACATTCTTCCATAATACCTTTTGATGTACATTTGTAGTTGATGTAAAATTAACAGAATTATATTTGTTGGGTGTTTTATGCATGCAGTCTGTGTATTAAATACTTCATAGTGTATATAACTGGTGCGTTTCCCATTCAATATTGATGATTTATCCATGTATCGTTTAAATATCATTAACGTGATCAAATTATTTTCTCTGTATCTCATTTTGTATCAGTGATCTGGTATACTTTTAATACCATACACACTGTCTACATCATGTGTTTACCTCTTTTACTTGTAAATCACAAATGCTTATTGATTAAACTTTGTACGTATCCATATAAACGACTCCCATTTTTCTGTTTTCGTGATTTCACTGGAAGACCATATATATTAGTTTTATTCTACTTTGTTTCAATTTATCAAAAGTGCATTTTCGTTTTTCTTATATACCTTTTTGAACTGTGATGTGTATTTAATGGTCATCGAGTAATTGTATCGACAAAATAATTATGTAGTTTAATTTAATCAGCTTTTATTGATCCTTTTAACAGTTTAGTTCTGAATATATTGAGTTTCAATTTATTTTACATATTTTGGGCTGCGGTGTGTATTAATGGCCATCGATAAATGATTTCGAAAGAGATTAATCATGCATTTTTAATAATGCCTTTTTCATTTACTCCTTTTAAATACAATTATTGTACCATTTTGGCAATAGCTTCCTGATACTGTACATTGCCCAATATTATTTCTTCTGTTACAATAATAGTCGTGTACTAATTGCATAACCATCACGACATCGGATACGATAAAAGACATTAAAAATGATGTATTTATTCATATCCATATACAATAAAAAGTTAACCCGTTAACTATATTTCAGACGTGTTAACTCCCAAATCTACGTCAAGGTAAAACAATTATTATAGTTTCCTTTTTTTTAAGTTTCCCAACATTCTTACTTACCTATAGAGTACTATTATAAAATTAAAAAAAAACATATACTTATAGCGATTTATTATACTTTTATGGTTTAAAACTGTGTGTGGATAGACAACGAGTTCATTGAAATACACTGTTTTCTACCTCCAACAAGAACTACTAAAACAAATTGTCTTTCATAATTGTGCTGTAATTTGCAAATAAAAATATGTCCCTCGGCTTTAAACGTCCAGGCATGCAAAGAGTGATGTGATGTCAAAGTTATATCCAAAATGTTAAAACATGAATGTAAAATGAAAGGTAATTAAAACATTATATAACATTAATATTCCATTATCAATATTTTAGACGTGTTTACTCCTAAACTTACGTTAAGCTAGCTGTTAAAACAGTTCTTAGGGTTTCTTTTTTCAATTTCCCATTATTATTGCTTAAGTACAGAGCACTGTCGAATAAATAGATTATAATAACAAAATACAAAATACTTCCAGCGGTTTGATTAATATTCTTTCTATTGAAAATTTTTGGATAGATACTAAATTCTAGTTCCGAATGGAGGGACAAAAACTTCGGATTCACCTACTGAACCGAAATGAAAATGACACACAAACACGTATCTTAAAGCGACTGTATATATGTATCCGAAACAAACCAGTTCTAATCAGATTAGTTGGTTTTACAGTGATATGCCAGAAAAACCCACTGTAGTGAAATGTATGTTGACTGTTTAAACTCGCTTGCGGTCTATCATTGTGTTCGGACGTGTTTTTATAGTTTTTTAATATTTTTTTTTATCTATTGTTATACTAATATCAAAGAGTTGTTTGTGTATTACTGATAACGAAATATATAGTTAGCTCTAATTTACAACAGCCATATGGTAATACATTAAAATAAAAACTATTTAACTTATACCTTAATATTTTCAGTAGGTTTTCAATATATCAGAAATTTTATAAATCAATTGTTTCAATCTAAAAAGTAATAAATACAACTAAAAATCGAAGTAGCACAGTTTCATTGCAAAAATGTCTTATATCACCTCATCTAACCGTGGTAGCTTTCATAAGGAAATATAAAAGTAACCGCAGTCTACATTTAGTAGACATCTTTCTTAAGTACATTTTCTTAGTACATTTAAATCAAGTAATTTTGTTGAATGTAATTCTACTTCAAACATGCCAAATACGTAAATAATCATAAATATGACGCTATCAATGTCTTAACAAATTGCATGTGATGTGATTATGTTGTTTTTGTAACTTACATGCATACACATCTCGACAGAGGTTTTTATGTATTTTAAATCAATCAGTTTTTATTTTCTATTAGCCAACTTTCTTTCACGGCTACTAAATTTCGCGATTTCCATTTCAAAACACGTTCGCGAAGACTAAAATTCGCAAATTAAAAAAATAACGCTAAATCCTAACGATAGAGAAGATGTCGATAATATTTTGCAGAGATAAACTTTTGCGGTTTGATTTTGATCGCGAAAAGCAAATTACACGCGAAAACAAAATTTGTTTACAGTTCAGTTTAATTGTTGTGTCATTTTTGACAATATTTAGTTCACTGATACAACTGATTCCTACCAATAATTTGTTCTTCTATAACTGTCTTTTATTTATTGTTTAATCATCAAAACTTTGGTTAAAATGCACACACAACAATGATATATTTATTCTTATTTATATTTTCTTATTTGTACACAACTATAAATATTTTATACGTTTTTACTCCTACGCGCCCGTTAAGCTAGTTATCAAACAGTTCTTAGGGCTTCCTTTTTTAAATTCCCAATATTCTTACTTCACAATATAATACTGTCGGATACAACTATTGTAATAACAACTATAATGAAATACTTACAGCAGATTATTATACTTTTTATGATTTAAAACTCCTTGTGGATGGAGAATAAGTTCATTGAAATACACTTCTGCTACTTCGCAAAGGAAGGATAACAACTTCAAAACCACGTATTAAATCATATTGACTTCATTTAAATCTTAAATTTAAGATATATTTAATGACAACTAACTAAGCGTTATTTTTATCGGTGACAAAGGTATAGTATCGTATTTTTCTTTCATAACTATGATGTTATTGTACCTACAACAGGTACAGACAAACACACATTCCTTAACTTGGCATGTCAAAGTGGCGTAATGTCATGGTTATACCCGATGTTTTCAGACAAGCATATAACATGAAAGGTAATCACAACATTTTCGAATAAAATATTTAAGAAATATTTAATAAGAAATTGACTGAAAAAAAGAGTACATACTAAGTACAAAGTTGTATACTGTTTATGGCAATTACGAGTATATTCAACATAAGGGAACAAAGCTTGAATGTTTGAATACGCCTCAAGTATTGTAAACCATACTAAAGCATGATTGGCATTGCACTATTCTTATATCTAATACTAATATTACTGTTCATTATTACAAACGTTCGAGCTATATATTTATTAATCATATTTGATAACATGAAGATTATTACATTATGTAATTAGTGAAACGGTTACTTGTATATGGATATACCTTTTTTAACTAATCGTTTAAGGGAATTGGATATATAACAAGAATATCATATGTAACATATATAACATAATATATCACACAACCCGATTTATAAACGTTTTTTATACATGAATTACCAATACCAAACAAAAGATTGAAAATGAATATGAATTCCCATTACTTGTCAGGTAACTTATTTACAAAATCATTGTACCATTAAGTATTTTGTTTTAAAAGCTGGGTTCGTATATTGCCATCATTGTTTTTTCAAGTATTTGACACAATTTTATCAACAATCTGGGTCAGTACATTATACAACCATATTGTTTTAACAAGTATTTGAGACATTTTTAGATCAAAACAATTCTGATGTATCCCACAGTAAAGAATGTAAATACATGTTTTAGCCAAAGGAGTACTATTGATGATTGGACCAAAGTATTTTACTATTAGCCTACCTAATTTTTAACAGGCCGAAAAATATTAAAAGTCTTATCCATCACATCAATTTTGTCAAAAATACTTCATACTTGCCATTCATTTAAAATTGGTTTTGAAACTTTAGCCAATAACGATTGCTCCACCTATGACGTCATCAAATTGATTATTTTCCTCTTCTCGCCAAATTTTGCTAGAAATTCATCAATCTTTATACATTGTTAAAGAAAATAGGCTTGAAATGGATTTTGGTACCATTGGAGCAATTTTTATATTTTGCATGGATATGCGTAAATATTCAAATACACAACATGTGAAATCTCTTTTGCTCCACGAAGTACGGCCATATGCAATTTTTTTAGAGAAAAAACTCCGAAAAGTATGAATTCAAGGATTTTTGTGAAAAATGGCGGGAAACTGCATGTTGATGATTAATCATAGTGAATATTATTAGCACATATGTTTTCGGGATAATGTGTTAAAATGTAATGCTTCAAATGTTATGGCAAAACATGTTGTTCTTTACGGGAGAATTAATTTTGAGGAAATATTCGAGTCTTAACGGCACCTTCTCATTTACTGTTAATAATATTGTTCTTTAAAAATTCGGACATGAGGGTAATTAATTGATGTTATATTGTGAATATATCAATTAGTACTATCTGGGATTTTTAAGAAGGGGGTACGAATCAACAAAATTCTGGTATTTTTTTTAAGTTTTTTATTTCACTTAAAGATATTTTTTATGGTTTCTTTTTGAAACATGTTATTTTCGTTTTCTAATGCCTATTAATTTTCTGTTATGCTGGCTATTTTAAATTTTAATATACCATTAACAGAATGTTGTTTATATGCTTTTTAACAAATTCATTCTTATGTATTTTTTTTAATCATAAATGCTGTGTCATTATGTTATTTAGATTAATGATGAAATTATATCATCCATTATCATTCCATCTATGTTATTTTTATTTATCATTATACACCATGACTTTGGATTAACATAGCAAACATATAGATGTTCTAATTACATGTATGATCTATGTTGTAAAGTTTCATATTTGCTGTTGTATACTGTGAAATTTATGGTTAAACATAATTACCTACAACACATGACATATATTATATTGTACAGTTCTACAATATAAAGCCTGGTAATAACCATCAGATAACTGTAGTCCCGAAATAAACTCTCTAATGCTTCGATTGAGCTTCACGTGGAAGTATGTAATACGGAAGGTAAGGAGGTACGTTAATTTTATACTAATGTTGGTGTAAATGTTAAGAAAATATAGAAAAAAAACAATTATAGCATTTTAATACATAAAGGATCTTACATGAGTGTTCATTTCATATGAGATTTTATGAAACGAGTATTAAGAAGTTTTTTTTTTTGTATTTCGAAAAAATCCAACAGAGACTGCTTTTGTCCCGCCGTCCTCGTAATCCTGACGTCACGCTCATTTTTCCTGACGCCATTTTATTGTTTCTGTCTGAAGTCAAAATGAATGTTTAGCCAATGAAAATCGCTCAAAGTCATATTACATTAAAGACATATGTTGTAAACTATTACACGGGCGAAATCACTGGATATAAGGCGGATTATGTGATAAATGGTTATATCGAACCACAGAATAAAAATATCGTTCCCGTTCGATACTTTTATTCTTTTGGTCGATATAACACAGTACTCGACCTCATCAAAATATTGCAGTATTTGCACTAATATTTGAATGAAAATTTTCATCAGGAAGCCGTGCATTAATTTATGTATGTCAACGTCCTGCAATGTAATAGGAATCGCTATATATGTAACAAGTGCGAGAATAAAAGGACGGACAATAACTACCTAATCAACGGTACCAATATCAATACACTTTTGAAAACAAATTAGGTGGTTATAAAACGGTAATTTGGATAAGCTTTGCCAACACCATGAACTTTATTCTGAATAAGTTAATTGTTCTGAGTTTATTTTCTTTTTTTTTTTTTTTATCTAAAATAAATCTTTTATTTTTATTCTAATATGCATACGAAAGCATTGTTATTGAGGAGGCTTATTATGATAAGAGACATAAGTATTATCTCCAAAAATTTCTACCAACAGTCATTTTGGCCGAATACATTAATAAATAATGGACACTATAACTGATACCCTATAGTTTTTGTACCTGGTTCGTAATAATTCAATATATTCAGGAAATGTTTCCTAAAACCATTGTTTTCAAAATTTCTAGTGATAAATCAATCAGGACATATAACGATGGAATTATCAGATATCCCATCAGTGTCAAAAGAGCTTTTTAGCAGATTCCTTTTAACCTTTAATAGTTTTTTTTTTTTTCTAAAAAAAAAGAAAAGGGAAACATAAAACCTTAACCCTCAGTCATGCATATATAATAGGACGACCTTTCTACAGATATTTACGCTTTAAATCCACTTACAATTTGTTAACATCGTATTTATCTTCTCTTCTCAAACATGTGCTTAATGCGTTTGGTACATCATAACGAGGACTGCAGTACAATGTAATGACCCATTGCACGTGGATGTAGTTTTGTAGTTACAAGAACTCATGTGCACGAAAGATATTGCAAGAATATGGTCAAAGTTAACACCTGACTTCTACCGCGAACATTTTATAATTATCGATAGTTATCGATATGAACAATAAGGACTTTATTGTCGCAAAAAAGATGTAGACCATTTAAAAAGATATACAAGACCTTTGTTATAAATTATAAAGTCCTGAGGTTCTAAACCATAACAGATAACTGCCCGTCCCTGATTATAACTCTCTGAGGCTTCCTCAGATAGGAGCCTTCAAGGGGTCCAAGTGGTTAATTGCGAACAGGTACGGAGGTATATCGTATCGAACAGCATATTAAGTGAGTGTTATTCATCAACTGAAACAATGGATTTGTACTCGTCTCATAAATTGTCTGACACAAGATTTGACATTTCAGGTTTATAAAAATCTGCATTAAATCATTACATATGGTTGATCAAGATCTGAAACATAGTACGAATGGATAACCAGAATATTTTAGTGAACAACAGTTACAAGTGATGGGACTGCCTTATCGGTTCATTCCTCTAGTAGAATAGGAAGAGTGGTTTTAAACACAGATTCATATGTAAGCGACCTTATAGACGCAACGGAGCCATGAAATCATAACGCGTTTTCAACAGGCTAATACCCTCATGAAAACTAATAAATAGTAACGAGCAAGAAAATAGGATATCTAAAAATATCTGCTTACCTGAAGTTCATTGTAAAGGCTGGAATCAGCAATATTACGCTCATTTTAAAGATACTCTCTTGGGCACAAGTCCTCTCTATTGATAATTATTAATGGTTATCTTTTTCTCTACGCAAGAAAGAATAATATAAAATATTGTTGCAGCAAAATTTACCTGTTATATTAACTGAACGTTACTTAATAATCCAATGGGGTATTGATTTATTGTTAAATTACTGAGCTGTTATTAATATAGCATCCTTCTGAATTGTTGATCATCTGGAATGATCTCAACGCATGAAGTTGTGTTATTTAATTATGGATCTTTTAATATAATTTATTTCTGATTTCTTTCCTTTTGTGTAATTGGTAAATGTTTGAGTCATTATTAAGGGCATAAATATTTAGTATCTAAGTAAAACTGATAAGAATCCTTTAACTCGATGTCTCTTTTAATGATTAAATTTTATGATCTGCTTTAACCACCACGACCTCTGGATGAACATAAACAGACAAGAATAATATACGTTACTGATCCTCTGTCGTAAAAGATCGTCATAATATTATTTTTTGATACTGTGAAATTTGTGCTTAGACGTGTTTAAACAGCCTGTTTTTAACTTCAAAAACATTAACATATATATATACTGAAATTTCCAGTTTTACAATAAGAAAACCTGTCAATAACCATAAAGATATCTCGTTACTCTGATAAAAACTCTCGTGCGATGCTACTGATTGAAGCGTCCTGTCAAAGTATAGTAATTACGGACAGGTAATGTGGTATATTTAATTCAAACTGGAAAACATGGATTTGGGGTATTACATACTATTTCTTATCTTAGTAACCGCCAAAATAGGGAGTTTCACAGTATACTAGGAGTATTTATAACAGAGAAACATATATCTGATGATGTTCAATATAAGGGACCGAATAATCCTTGAACGCTAATAAGTTTAACTATTTTTTCATTGAGTTTTTTTTTATACATGAAATTGATTTTTTTGAAGTTTATTTTTACGTCCTATTAAAGCCACATGTCATGTAAGGAATAATGTCATTATACAATGTTGGTGATTTGAAAAGCTGGAGTACCCGAGAAAAAACCGGATAGCGGTCAAATGGCAACTGCCCCACATGTTTATTAAATGGCATCCCATAACAATTGTGGTAATAAAACATCTTAACCATTTCATATCGGGATTTTTTTTATACGAGTATAATGCATTTTGTAATTTTTTATAACCATGGAAAAATAGCATATCAACATGGTGTAAATCAAGTTTAAGTCATTGTTTTTAGATAATAAACATTTAATCAAATTGTGTGTTATTACCAGTCAATATGTCACGTATAAAAAGTAGTTTTTTTAACTAGTTAATGATTGGAAAAAGAGTTACAATACCTTTCTAAGTTACAAGTTGTAAATTATTATGTAATTTAATCCAACATAAGGAAGCTAATTACGACTGTTAAATAGCTCAACGAAGCAGTATCAATAATCACAAATAATTGAATGTATATAAAACAGTAGTCTGACAATATTGTAAATCGTTTGAGTACTACCTGTTTTTTTTAGCAATTCTAATAAGTTCATAATGACTGCCATTTTATTTTTTATAACATTAGAAAGCAAACAATATTAAATCACCGTATAGTAAATGTTTTAAAGATAATATCAAAACTGAATCGATAGATTGAAGAATTAGTAAACAATTTAATAAAAATAAACAGACAGGATAGTACCTTGATATAAAACAGATCATAGGTCGAATTGATACATTATAACTTGGAACGTATGGCCTAATTATGTCAAGATGAACTGATAATTTGGAAGGGGATAAATCGCATCATATCAATCTGAAAAAAACTGGGACATAATAAAATTATGTTGAAGGATCATATAATGAAATTCGTACAGATATTTTTTTACTTAATAAATTGAAGCTGAAAAAATTTTTAAATTATCAATAAATTTTTGGCTAATGTTATATATGCATGACCTTTTATACAGACAAGACATAATTATGACTTTTTATTATAATCATGCTAATTTAAAAGCCGTGAAATTTTAATTAAAAATTGATGTCAAACTAAAAATAATCGTCATATAGATAAGTATCACAAGTATTTAAATAATATGATTATATAAATCAATATTGTAACAGTCCTTTTTGATGATTTTTTGTGTGACAAGTGCCTTTGATAAACACAGGCTATTACTATAAAAGTTAAATCAAATTTCAATTTCGGAAATTGTCTTAAAAGTTTAAAACTCTAACATTTAATGTAAAATCTGATAAATCAGGGTCAAAAATATCTCTTCTTAAAAATTGGGAGGGGCTGCCGTTCGGGGTATACTTTCGCATACATATATTTTTTTATTCTTTGTATCTTGACATTCATGAATAAAAAATCAAATATAAATATGAATTAGCATTGCGCATGTAATTTAGTCCTATTTTGTTTTCGGTATTAATGATGTTCACTTATAATTCGTTTTCTTCATGTTTGTGAATTTTTGAAATGTCATTATGGAACATAGTAAATTTTCACATTATTAAATCCCTAACTTAAAATGATTGAATGTCATAAAGTTAATTGATTTGTATTATGAATTATATAGTGATAAATTTTTGTAAAATTTCGGAACCCTATGTTACAAAATGGGGAAGTCGAAACTTTAAATTTCTATGTATTGTTTTTATGTAAATCGCCATGAAATGCCAAAAAAAATTGACAAAAACCCAGACTTTTTGTTAGAAATTGATGGAAAAAATGAATTTTAGATGACTATATGGTCAATAGGCCATGTTATCAAAATCCCTACAGTATCACATTTCAACCAATGTTTTATATTTGTCTTCCTCACTCTTGAATTTGATGCGATAATATTTTTTTATATAATAAATATATGTTTACATTCAATCATATTTTTTTAAAATGTGTTTATTGTTTATTTGCCTCTGTGTGTTGTCTGGTTCGGTATCTATGCGCGTATATATGAATGTGTCATTTTGGCCATTTTTTGATATTTTTATGGGGGGAAGGGTCCCTCACTTTTTCCGACCTCATTGGTGCGATCTTTCTTTTTACAGTACACATATGTTTACACAAGGGTTGGTTCAATTCGAAATGACTATTACAAGGTGATTTATCCATTAATTTTTTACTTGTGATAAACATAATGACATTTATCGATTATTTAGGGAAAAAAGCTGACAATTTCATTCTTTTCCCGTCATTTCATAAAAATGACAAGACATTACGTCATTATTATGATTTAATCATACTCAACATGTTTCAGTCATATCAAAAAATGTGTTTATTTGCCTCTGAATGTTGTCTGGTTCTCTTTCTATGCGCATATATGCGAATGTGTCATTTTGGCTATTTTTGATACCTGAAATCCAAGATGGCCGCCATATGACCCCCATGGGACATTAGTTGTCAATAGCAACAAGCATAAAATGAAACTAAACATCATACTGGTCCTAAAAATCCATGTTTCGAAAAACTGCCAGAGGGGCACATGGGAACCTATTTCTCTCCCCCCACTACTGTGAAATTTGTGCTTAGACGTGGTAAACCTGTTTAACTTCAACACATTACATATATTATACTGTCCAGTTTTACAATATAAAGCCAGTCAATAACCATCAGATAACGTCTCTGGTAAAACTCTCTGATGCTCTGATTGAAGCTTCATGTGAAAGTATGTAATACGGAAGGTAAGGGGGTATGTTATTATACTGAAACATGGATGTGGTATTATACTTTTCTTATCTTGTATCCGCCAAATGTGAGTTCACGTTTACCAAAGTACATAAATGAAATCATTTATCTGATGATCCTTGATACGCTAACGTTATCAGTTTGATTTTTTTTTAGTTTTTTGTATACAGTTTGATTTTGTTTGTTTACGTCCTATTAACAGCCAGAGTCATGTAAGGACGTGCCAGGGTTGTTGGTGAAGAAAAGCTGGAGTACCCGGCGAAAAACCACCGACTAGCGGTCAGTACCTGACAACTGCCCCAAATGGAATTTGAACCCGCATCCCAGAGGTGGAGGGTATGTGGTAATATGTCGGGACATCTTAACCATTTGGCCACCGGGGCCCTTTTTTGTATACAGTATACATGCATTTGGTATAGGCGGTATAATGTATGTATCATCTGGATTATAGGCATATCAACAGTGGTGTAATGTAATGGTTATTGTCATTGTTTTTAGATATACATATAAAATTAAACGTTATTAAAACACTTTGCAATAATAATATAGTTTTTTTTTAAGAAATTGGAAAGAAGAGTTAATACTAAATTACAAGTTGTAAATTAGTATGTAATTATATCCAAAATAAGGAAGCTAGTTCGACTGTTAAATGAGCTCATGTTGTAAGCAGTATCACCACAAATCCCATATGACGCCTATATAAAACAGTAGTATGCCACGATATTGTATAAATTTGAGTATGTTTTAAAGCACAATCTAGTAAGTAACATTTAAGTGCAATGGTATCGAATTAATTATATTGTGAGGAAAGCAAACATGGTAATACATCACCGTGTAAATGTAGTAAGATACTCACAGACTGAAAGAGAAGAAAAATAAGAATTAGATAACAAACAATAAAGATAAACAGACAGACAGTACCCAGACATTAAACAGTATCATTCTCTGTTCTAGACATTATAACTTGGTTTTGAATCTGTTATATAATTTTACTAAAGTTACAAAATGAGTGTTGAAGGAATTTTTTGATATGCAGTTTAATAATTTCAAAATCAAACAATTTATATTTTTCTGGATTTTTTGTCACTTCTCATTTGTCAAATACGCGCCATGTTATCACCGATAAAACACTATATCGCCCAATTATTCCGAAAGAAGTGCATAAAAATATATTGCAACATATATTTTTAGATAACGTTATTGTCTACGTTACCAACAGGTTTCGTGTTCGTGGCGCTTTAAAACAAACGCTTCGCGCTTGAAAACAAACGCTTTAGTCTTAAGCATAAGAGAATACATTTTAATGTTAATATATGTTTGGTATAACAATGGATTATTTCATCGGAGAAGGAACCATGCATCTGGCTGTGTCTTCAACATGGAGCTACAGGTGTAATCTGGTAATGATCACAGTACATAGAGACGTACATGCATTTACATGCGGGTACATAAGATATACGGGTGCACATGATAAAAGCATAAAGTGCACAAAATGCGTTTTCATTATGTTGTTTTTTTCAAATTCAAACATTTAAATTCACACTCACATAAAAATGAAAAAAATAGAAAATAACAAAACAATTATAGCATTCCATGGTCATATTGAACAGAAAAAATATCGTCCTCGTTTGATACCTTTTTCTATGGTCGATATAACCATGTATTGACCTCATCAAAATGCTATATTTATATAATATGTGAATGAAAATTTTTCGTCAGAACGTATGTAAAATTATTTTTTTAATTAATATTTCAACGTCTCTCGGACATTATATTAACGGCTGTATGGTTAATGAAATCGCTATATTGACAGGTACAGATAAAAGTACGGACAATATCTAGAAATCAAACAGTACCATTAGCAAATACACTTTGAAAAACAATTAGGTGGTTAAAACGGTGTATTGGATTTGTTTTGCAAACTTTTTTATAAATTTATTGTTGATGTTTTGTTCTAAAAAAAGTCCTCTATTTTTATTACAATATCATACAAATAGGTTATTATATATAGGTCTAATTTACTACAGTCATATAGTGGAGCGGCTAAGCATGAAAATCGTTCAAATTTGGAAGAAAGCATGAAACTTTGTATATGGCTTCTTTGAGACATAAGGTTTCATGAAAAAATGGACCCCAAAAAATCATGGCCCCCAGCGGTCGCCATATTGGTTTCTAAAATGGGCGCAAAAAACCACCTTCTTTGACCCATAACTCACGATCTATACTAGTTAAATCCAAACTTTGAACGTCTACACTCATATTATTGATACTTATAACATTATGTTTTTTAACTTTTATGTAGAATGACCGCCATTTTGTATTTCAAGATGGCCGCCAACTTTGCGAGCTACATTTTTATATATAATGCATTTAAATGGATAAGCTTACTTTAAGCAAATATGGAGAGGAATTATATTTGTGTAGTGTTTGATACATAAATAATTTGATTCATATTTTAATTTCACCATGATTGACATTTTGAAATCCAAGATGGCCATTTAAATTAACGTTGTTTCCGTATTTAACTCTGTAAATTATCGAGCAAAAAATCAAGTTAACAATTTTAAACGTGTACACCCATATTATTGGTACTTATTATTATCGATACTTAGGATCATTCTGTTAGTGCTAAACTTCATGTAGAAAGACCGCCATTTTGCATTCCAAAATGGCCGCCAAATTTACTACATGTACCTATATCTATATATAATGATATAATAATGATTGGCTAAGCTGATTTTAAGCAAACAAAACACCTGCAAATACAGTGAGCATTTATATTTTGTAGTTTTTGTTACAAACTAATTCGATTCTTATTCAGTTTTTTAAATGGCCGCCAATTTCAAATTTCGGCAGCATTGAATTAAAGGTACATAAATTAACCGAAACGGCTTATTATTTATGAAACATTACTTTAAAACTTGAGTCCCAAATATTATTAACTTAGCAAGCTTATGAAATTGCAAGGTTTTGACTCCAAAGCTTGGATGTCTACCTCGTCTGACATAACCCCTTGTAGTACGTCTGTCAGTTTAACACTAGTGGCACTAGAATTAACGACAAACAAGTCCTTGCGAAGATATGCATAAGTACCTTTAAGTCAAAACTTTACAAATGTTAGCTGAACCTCCGAGCTAGAACTTCCAATCACATTACTGGAGATGAAGGTAGCGAAGGCAAAACAGATGATGATGTTGAATTAAGAACAAATATGAAGCGCAAAGCTAGCAGTGCAGTATATGTAAACTAAATCCACCTAAAACGCCACTGTCAGTAAAACATGTAACAGCACCAAGTACTGAGTGAAAATGTATTGCAGCGATGGAAAACAGAAGAACAATAAGACTTCAAAATAAGTGCAAACAATGGAGATGATAGAGAGTATAAACAATATTAGGACCACATGAACAGCAAACTAACTTAGTCAGATATTGGTCATCTGGAACTTTGCCGAATTTAGTTCTGGTTGACGTTGATATATGACAAAAAATGGGACCAATAGTGCAGGCTGCTAATTATGTCACCAATAACTCTTTGGCGGTCTACAACCCCAGCTCCTATATAGCGGTTGCCATGACAAGGCGCTAAGTCAATTGACAGACATCATGAAAAGAGAAAAAAAACAAAGCAGCCCTAGCCATTAAAAAGAAAACACTTTCATCAATTTTGCTAAAGGTAGATAGGGATGGCAGACGTTTGTATGATCTAAAGAAGGAATTCACATTACATTATAAGTAAGGTGGATTGTGTTCTCAGACACCATAAGGTGAAATGTGTGTCTGGATGTTCATAAATGGCATATGGATGACTTGACAGTTCCTTATGAGTTACGCTATGAGGAAGGAATTGAAAGGATGAGACGAAGTATTAAGGTTTGGTAGAAGATGCCAATACCCTAGAATGTAGGAATGGGTGTTCCTGTTTCCTGCACGTTCAACTTAAAAGATATTGCCAACATTGAAAGTAATGGGTAGTGACAAGAAATCAACTGGGGATTTACTCTCAAAAACAGAAGAGAATGCACCCTATTGATCGCAGTAGAAATGTCAAGGTATGAGTTTAGTGTAATCTGCAAATGGGCAGTGATTTGGTCAAACGCTGTTGACGCGCGACTTGAGAATTCGATAAAGCCCATGAAAGATGATCTTCTGATGACGCCTGCAGAGTTGCAATTCAAGGCATTGCATATATTTCAACATTTTCAGAGTGTTAACTTGATTTTTTGCTCGATCACTTACAGAGTGAAATACGGAAACAACTTTAATTTAAACGGCCATCTTGGATTTCAACATGGCGGTCATGTTGAAATTAAAATAAGAATCAAGTCATTTATGCATCAAACACTACACAAATATAAATACTCTCACTATATTTGCTTATAGTCAGCTTATCCATTTCAATGCAATATATATATAGATATAGCTGGCAAAGTTGGCGGCAATCTTGAAATACAAAATGGCGGTCCTTCTACATGAAGTTTAACACTACCAGAATGTCCCTTAGTATCAATAATATGGGTGCAGACGTTTAAAGTTTGGGTTTAGCTGGTATAGAACGTGAGTTATGGGTCGAAGAAGGTGTTTTTTCGCGGCCATTTTGAAAACCAATATGGCGGCCGCTAGGGGCCATGCTTTTTGGGGTCCATTTTTTTCCTGAAACCTCATTACCAAAGAAGCCATATGCAAAGTTTCATGCTTTCTTCAAACTTTGAACGATTTCGCCGAAATATCGACCTTAGCCGCTCCACTAATAGGCCAATACATTAGAATAAGAACTATCTGATACCCTTTTATTTTAAGCCAGTTTTGTATTATACGATATATCAGAATTTTTCCAAAACCATTGTTTTCAAACTTCAAAGTAATCAATCAAAATAAAAATCAAATTATCAGACTTTCATTGCCAAAAGGTTTTTCGCAGCTCATCTAACCCTGATAATGTTCTAAAGGGAATATAAAACTAACCGTAGTCTACATTAAGGAGGCACCTTACTATAGTATATTTACACTTTAAATCAAATACCTTTGTTTAATGCATTTTCTACTTCTCATATTCGTATTCTCGTATTCAACATGTTTCAATCATATCAAAAAATATGTTTATATGTCTCTTAATGTTGTCTGGTTCTCTATCTATGCTCATATATGCGAATGTGTCTGTTTGGCCATTTTTGATACCTGATATCCAAAATGACCGCCATATGACCCCCATGGGAGATTAGTTGTCAATGGCAACAAGCATAAAATGAGACTAGACATCATACCGGTCCTATAATACATGTTTCTAAAAATTGCCAGAGGGGTACATGGGAACCCATATCTCCTCCCCTCCTATATGTTTTTAGGATTTCACTTAAAGGTAGTTTGTGTATTTTTTATTCTATCGAGTTTCAATACGTTAATTTCGTTTTCTTATACCTAATTGTTGGGCTGCGGTGTGTTTATTTTGAACAACAAGTAATGATCTCAACATAACGCTGTTTATTATATATTTTCAAATTAATCCATTCTTATTATCCTTTTTGTAATTGTAAACATTGTGTCATTTTGGCAATATCTAGTTTAATGATACAGCTATATTACCCATTATCGTATCTTATATAATATTAGTCTCGTGATCTTTTCACCACCATGACATCAGATCTGAGCTAGCAGACTTAAATAAAAATATCTCTGTAGTAAATTCGTCTAGATTTACTGTTTTGATAGCGTGACATTTGTAGTTAATAATGTTGTGTCAAACCTGTTTATCTACGATATATAACATATATTTTATTGTCCACAGCAAGTAATGATCTCAACAGAATGTTGCTTATTAATATGTAATTTTTAATTGTTCATATTTCTTCTTTTTGTAATTATAGATGCGGTATAGTTTTTGACGATATTTAGATAAATGATAAAACTATATAATACATTATTATTTTTTCTATGTTAGGTTATTTATCGTTTAACCATCACGATTTCGGATAAGATAGCAAACATGAATAATTACATTTATGATTTCTGTCCTAAATTTGTCATAATTTTGGTTTTTATTCTGGGAAGTTTATGGTTAAGCGTGTTAAACCTATTTACCTACAACCCATAGCATATATTATACTGTTCAGTCATACAATATAAAGCCTGGTAATAACCATCAGATAACTGTCGTCTCTGATATAACTATCTGATACTCCGATTGAAGCTCCATATGAGAGTATGTAATACGGAAGGTAAGGAGGTATGTTATTATACTAAAACATGGATGTAGTATTATACTATTCTTATCTTGTATCCGCCAAATCTGAGTTCACGTTTACCAAAGTGCATCAATGAAAACATTCATCTGATGATGTTCCTGTTACTGTCACCGAATCCTTGATACGCTAACGTTATCATTTTGAAAATATTTTTTTTTGTAAAAAAAATGTTGTTTTTTTTATATACAGTATACATGCATTTGGTACACGCGGTATAATGTATATATCAAATGGATAACAGGAATATCAGCAGTGGTGTAATGTCATGATATAGTCATTGTTTTTAGATATGCATATAAAATTGAACGTTATTGAGACACTTTGCTTAATATAGTTTTTTTTAAAGAAATCGGAAATAAGACTTCATACTAAGTTACAAGTTGTAAATTGTTATGTATTTATATCCAAAATAAGGAAGCTAGTTCGACTGTTAAGTGAGCTCATGCTGTAAGCAGTATCACCACAAATCCAATATGACGACTACATAAAACAGTTAGTATGCCACGATAATTGTAATAATAATATTGATACGCTAACGTTATCAATTTAAAAAAAATATAAGATTTTTGTATACAGTATACATGCATTTGGTATAGGCAGTATTATTTACGTATCAAATGGATTACAGACATGTCAACAGTGGTGTAATGGTTATAGTCATTGTTTTTATATATACATATAAAATTAAACGTTATTAAGACACTTTGTAATAATATAACTTGCTTTTTAAGAAATTGGAAATAGGAGTTCATACTAAGTTGTAAATTGTTAAGTATTTATATCCAAAGTAAGGAAGCTAGTTCGACTGTTAAATGAGCTCATGTTGTAAGCAGTATCACCACAAATGCCATATGACGCCTATATAAAACAGAAAGTATGCCACGATAATTGTAAACGTTTGAGTATGTTTTATAGATCAATCTGGTACGTTATACGTTTCATATTCATTCTGAAATTCCGACTAGACTAATTACAACAATGTATGGTTAATGAAATCGCTATATTGACAGGTAAAGATGAAAAGACGGACAATATCTAGAAATCAAACGGTACAATTATCGAATACAATTAACAATTAACAATTGAATAACAATTAGGTGGTTAAAACGATGTATTGGATTTGTTTTACAAACAATTTATCTGGGTTGTTTTTAAGTTTATTGTTGAGTTTTTTTCTAAAATAAGTCTTGTATTTTTATCCTAATATCTTACAAAGAGATTATTGTGAA
Organism: Argopecten irradians; assembly: GCF_041381155.1. NCBI lineage: Eukaryota > Metazoa > Mollusca > Bivalvia > Pectinida > Pectinidae > Argopecten > Argopecten irradians. The sequence continues at coordinate 31,239,756 of NC_091141.1, read as the reverse complement.
TTATTGATAAAGACATATCTATATAGCTATAGTTTACAACAGCCATAGGCCAATACATCAGAATAAGAACTATCTCATACCCTTAAATCTTAAGCCGGTTTTGTATTATTCAATATGTCAGAAATTTTTTAAAACCATTTTTTTCAAAATTCGAAGTAATCAATTAAAATAAAAATCGAATTGTCAGACTTTCATTGCCAAAAGGCTTTTAGCAGCTCATCTAACCCTAATAGTGTTCTAAAGGGAATATAAAACTAACCGCAGGCTACATTTACCTGACACCTTTCTATAGTATATTTACGCTTTAAATCACTTACTTTTGTTAAATGCATTTTCTACTTCTGAAACATGTTTAATACGTTGTTATTCATAACGAGGACGCAACCAATGTCTTAACCAATTGTACGTAATGGTTTTATATAGTTTAAACAAAATAGCGTGCAGGGAATAATGCATATTGTTGAAGTATCCCTGACTTTAACGAACTGTACAATGTCGATATGATATGAAAATGTGTCTCTATGTACAAAAAATAACCATTAGAATATATACAAGTTGTTATAAAATATAAAGCCTGGTTATAACCATTAGATAACTGCCGTCCCTGATATAACTCTCTGATGCTTCGATTGGAGCTTTATGGTCAAGTATGTAATACGAAAGGTAAGGAGGTATGATACGAAAAGTAATTAAGTGTGTTATCATACTGAAGCATGGATTTGTACTATTCTTATATTGTATCCACAAGATGTGATTTCATGTATAAAAAATGCAATAGTCATTGAATTTGTTGATCACTGAAATATAACGATGCTAATACTGTATAATTAGTGAAACAGTTACAATGAGGGATGCCTTGTTGTTCATTCCTATTTAGGAAAGTGGCTATAACAAGAAAGCATATGTAGCACCTATAACGCACATCCTGAATTATGACGTTTTCACATGCTATACCTTATGAGTACTAATAAATATACAAGCAAGAAAATAGGAACTAAAAATATGATGCCAGTACATGTAAATGCTGAATCAGTATACATCATCATTTTTAAGTATTTGGCACAAGTTTCTCAATTTGTAATTCTAATGTATCTTTTCTACAAGAAAGAATTAAAATATTTTGAGCAAAATTTACTGTTATAGTTACTGAACTTTACGTATATTCCAATGGGTATAAATTATGTTAACATTGGTCTGTATTACTTAGCACCTTGGATTTTGATAATGAATGATCTCAACAGAATACTGTTAATCATGTATCTTTAATTAATCCATTCTTATTTCTTCTTTTTGTAATTGCTAATATTGAGTCATTTATGACAATATTTAGTTAATAGTTAAACTATATTATTCATTATCATGTTAGTCCTTAGGTCGTTTAACCACTACGACTTCGGATAAGATAGCAGACAAAATAATTATGTTATGATCTCTTTCGTAAAAATCGTCATAATCTATTATTTGATACTTTGAAGTTTGTGCTTAGACGTGTTAAACCTGTTAAACTTCAACACATTACATATATTATACAGTCCAGTTTTACAATATAAAACCTGGTAATAACCATCAGATAACTGTCGTCTCTGATATAACTATCTGATGCTCCGATTGAAGCTTCATGTGAAAGTATGTAATACGGAAGGTAAGGAGGTATGTTATTATACTGAAACATGGATGTGGTATTATACTATTCTTATCTTGTATCCGCCAAATGTGAGTTCACGTTTACCAAAGTACATCAATGAAAACATTTATCTGATGATGTTCCTGTTACTGTCACCGAATCCTTGATACACTTACGTTATCAGTTTGAAAATATTTATTTTATAATTTTTTTTGTATACAGTATACAGGCATTTGGTACACGCGGTATTACTTATGTATCAACTGGATTACAGGCATGTCAACAGTGGTGTAATGTCATGGTTATAGTCATGGTTTTTAGATATTCATATAAAATTGAAAGTTATTAAGACACTTTGCAATAATATAGTTTGCTTTTTAAGAAATCGGAAATAAGAGTTCATACTAAGTTGTAAATTGTTAAGTATATATATCCAAAATAAGGAAGCTAGTTTGACTGTTTAATGAGCTCATGCTTTAAGCAGTATCACCACAAATGCCATGTGAAGCCTATATAAAACAAAGTATGCCACGATAATTGATTACGTTTTGATATGTTTTATAGAACAAACTAGTAAGTAGCATATAAGTACAATGGTATCGAATTAATGCTATTGTGAGGAAATCAAACAAGGTAATACATCACCGTGTAAATGTAGTAAGATACTCACGGGCTGAAAGAGAAGAAAAATAAGAATTAGATTACAAAAAAATAAAGATAAACAGACAGACAGTACCCATTAAATATTATCATTCCCTATTCTAGACATCATAATTTGGTTTTGAATCTGCTATATAACTTTTAATAAAGTCACAAAATGAGTCAATACACGCCATGTTATCACCGATAAAACACTACATCGCCCGATTATTTCAGAAGAAGTCTATAAAAAATATATTGAACAGGTATTTTTAGATAACGTTATTGTCTACGTTTCCAAAACGCTCCGTGTTCAAACGCTTTGATGACCCGAGTTTGAAGCGTAAACACAAAATGTGACAGACGACGTCGGCATTTGCGTTTTCTATCAAAGATGATGAATACTACGAGCTGATAACAACTGTTTAAACTTTTAACGTTTCAACGTTAACACGGTAGGGGAGTAGGAAACATTGAATAGCATTGATTAAATATTTTGAGACATTGGATAATGAATACGTTTCATGTTTATTCTGAAATCCGACTAGAATAATTACAACAATGTCATAACGAATGTATGGTTAATGAAATCGCTATATTGACAGGTAAAGGTGAAAAGACAGACAATATCTAGAAATCAAACGGTACCATTATCGAATACATTTTGAATAACAATTAGGTGGATAAAACGGTGCATTGGATTTGTTTAACAAACAATTTAACTGTTTTTAAGTTTATTGTTGAGGTTTTTTTCTAAAATAAGTCTTGTATTTTTATCCTAATATCATACAAAGATATTATTGTGGATTATTGATAAAGACATATGTATATAGCTCTAGTTTACAACAGCCATAGGCCAATACATTAGAATAAGAACTATCTCATACCCTTTAATCTTAAGCCAGTTTTGTATTATTCAATATGTCAGAATTTTTCCAAAACCATTTTTTCAAACTTCAAAGTAATCAATCAAAATAAAAATAGAATTATCAGTCTTTCAGTGCCAAAAGGCTTTTAGCAGCTCATCTAACCCTGATAGTGTTCTAAAGGGAATATAAAACTAACCGTAGTCTACATTGAAGTGGCACCTCTCTATAGTGTATTTACACTTTAAATCACTTACTTTTGTTTAATGCCTTTTTCTACATCTCAAACATATATAATACGTTGTTAGTCATAACGAGGACGCAACCAATATCTTAACAAATTGCAAGTAATGGGATTACGTAGTTTTATTAACTCATGTGCAGGTAATAAATGCATATTGTTGAAGTATTCCTGACCTCTAGCGAACTGAATAATGTCGATATGATACGAAATTATGTCTCTATGTACAAAAAATAACCATTTAAATATACACAAGTCGTTCGGTTATAGAATATAAAGCCTGCTTATAACCATTAGATAACTGCCGTCCCTGATATAACTCTCTGAGGCTTCGATTGGAGCTTTATGGTCAAGTAAGTTATACAAAAGGTAAGGAGGTATGTTATCATACTGAAGCATAGATGTGTACTATAATTCTTATATTTTGTCCACCAAATGTGATTTAATGTTAACAAAATTACAATATTCATTAAATTCGTTGAACACTCTGGAATATGCCGATGGTTATACCGTATAATTAGTGAAACAATTACTTGATTACGAAGGATACCTAGTTAACTTATCTTTAAGAAAGTGGAAAGCATATGTAGCATCTATACCGCACATCTTGAATTATGACGTTTTCACAGGCTACATCTCACAACACGAACCAAAATAGGAACAAAGGAACTATAATATGTTGTGAGTAGATGTAAATGCTGGATCAATATACTATCATCATTATTTAAGTATTTGGTTAAATTTTATCAACATGTAATTCTAATGTATCTTTCCTACAAGAAAGAATTAATTTATTTTGAGCCAAATTTGCTGTTATATTAACAGTTCTTTACTTATAATCCAATGGGTATGAGTTATGTTAACATCAGTTATGTCTGTATCACTTAACACCTGGGATTTTTAAGAACGGAGGTACATATCCATCTATGTAAACGTCTCGTACTTTTATGTTTTTTTAGGATTTCACGTAAAGGTTATTTAAGTTATTTTTTATTATATAGAGTATCAATACGTTTATTTCGTTTTCTAATACCTATTAATTTTATGTTGGGCTGTGGTGTGTATATGTTGAACAGCAAGTAATGATCTCAACAGAATGTTGCTAATTATGGGTTGTGTTTCAATTAATCCATTCTTATTTATTCTTTTGGTAATTGTAAATATTTTGTCATATATGGCAATATCTAGTTTAATGATATAGCTATATTATCCATTATCATGTCATCAATAATATTAGCCTCGTGATCGTTTAATCAATATGCCATCGGATCAGCTACGTAGTAGACATAGATAAAAAAATCATTACCTTATCTTAAGTTAATATAGTGAAATTTCCGTCTCACTAAATTTTGTTTATCGTGTTAAACCTGTTTACCTACAAAACATAACATATATTATGCGGTCCAGTCCTACATTATAAAGCCTGGTAATAAACATCAGGCTGTCAGACTGTCGTCTATGATATAACTATCTGATGTTTCGATCAGAGCTTCATGTCAAAATATGTAATACGGAAGGTAAGGTGGTGCGTTATTATACTTATGTTAATGTAAGTGTCACCGAATCCTTGATATGTTCACGTTATCAGTTTGAAAATAATTTATACGGAATTTATATATTTGCTTTGTCTGTGATTATTTATATATCAACTGGATTATCTTGTACACTGCTTTTTGGCAAATTGCAAATGTGTTATGCTCTGTTTAATACATTATTATGTTTGCGATAAATAAAAACATTGAGTTGTTGATAATACATGCATAGTCTTGATTAAAAGTGTCACCTAATTACGGATATGCTACTGGTGCTATTCTGACAATAATTAATACGATTTTGATATGGATATATAATTGGTATCCGCTCGATGATTTGAGATACTGCTGTGTCGGATTAATACTATGATGGTAATTGAGAGGATCGCGGCACACAAAGAAAGAAAATACGTTAGACTTTTTGGTTTGATTAGTTTAACGTCCTATTAACAGCCAGGGTCATTTAAGGACGTGCCAGGTTTGTTGGTGGAGGAAAGCCGGAGAACCCGGAAAAAACCACCGACCAGCGGTCAGTACCTGGCAACTGCCCCACATGGGATTCGAACTCGCGACCCAGAGGTGGAGGGCATGTGGTAATATGTCGGTACATCTTAACCACTCGGCCACCGCGACCCCTATATATATACGTTAGACGTGTATGTTCAATGGCATTTCTCTATTAATACTAGCTGAACGTCTCAGTAAATGATTCACTATTGTATATGACTGACAATTTCATGAAATATGATACTTACTTTGAAGTCATTCCCCTTGTACTGTAACATAAAAATGATTGATTTAGCAAGAATAAGACAACAAATCCCCATATAGATTCAGATGGGTTAGTGTGGATAACCAACATATACAAATACTAGTCTTACTATTATCTGTTACTATGATTGATTCTATCAAATTGATACATGTAAATGTCTGATGTCTCAACGCCACAAAGCCATTACCGATATACTGTATCCTATAAATAATCTAACCGTTATCACTTAAGCAGTTACTATTCCTGTTCTCTGGTCACCATATAGATAAAACAAAATGTTCCTACCGACAGAAGATAAACATCGGTACTTACCTGACAGTTAGGACAGGTTTTCTGTGAATAAACAATAAAAGGTTAAATTAAACCACGAAATGTAACACATGTATATGCATATGTATATTAATATAACATTTAAATTATGCATTTATACGCCAGTTTTATTTGCAGACCATAACAATTAATAGTTCATTAGTTTTTGTTGCCAATTTATGGACAAGAATATGTAAGTAAAACAATTCGGGGGGAAATATGGCTGATGGTAATTACAAATAGATATCTCGAAATATTTAAGGATTTAGGCGACGATTTTTGTTTGTTGTAAAAATACAAACAAGACATATTACAAAGTTATGTAAAAAGCAAATTAGCTCTTCCCCGATATTCCTATACGCGCTTTCAGCTATTTCAAGGCAGTCAGGGATGCCGTGAGGCTTGGCATAATATTTTAATGAGCTGAGTGGTCACGTGACAATATGACGTCACAAGTACAAACTCTCACGACACAGCCCGCCTACTGAGTACTAGTTTCGTAGCGTTTGACAGCTTTCTTCAGTAACTCCCTACAGCTTTTTTTACAACATGGAAACCGATGGCAACGAAACTCCCGACGCCAACAACGTTTTCAAGATCGAACCATACCAGTTTGAACCACTGAGAGTGGAGAAAAGCTTCCATGATAGATATAATTCGGATTCAGAGGACTCTGGCATTGATGACGAGGAAGCCATCCGAGTAGAACAGCGACTTCACAACACTGCATGGTTAGTTTACGACATTGGTTGAGAAATACAGATTTTTATTGTGAGAGATATTTCTGGAATATATTCAGGATTAATCGAACTTGATAAAATCCTTTGAAAATATCACAATTGTTATATATTTTTTTAATCGGCCTATGTTGTCAAATTACATATATCTGGTCTGACGATCTTGTCAAAACATACATTTTCAATTATTTTGATTTTTATTTTTCATCGAAAGATTTTGTCGACTCAAGACACGCATTATCCTTTGATCTATCAGCTGGTTTATTCGCTTATTTCTTTTAAGTCTAACGAAGTTCCGTGGTCTTTGAATGTAAGACAGCTAAATATTTGTTATTATGCGTTCACAACATGTAAAGATGTACACTACACTTCAGAGATCACGCCGGAGTCAACAGAGACGTTAGTATCAACATATAATATATATATACAAGTCTCTGGTGTCAATTAACCTACCTGACAGGGTAACATGTGCTTATTGTTGGGTTTCTAACAATGACCCATAAATTTCAGATATATGGTACATACATTATGTGTTCACATTTTGTGTGGCTGTGAATTGGCCAAAAAATATATGTTTGTTTAGGGTCCTCCGACCCTACCTAGATTTTACCCCTATAGTTAAAGATGCTCCACCGCCGACGGAGCATGAATGACATTCATTATTTGAACAATAATTGGTGTTTAATCGTGTATATATATGTCTAATTAACTCAAAAATTAATATAAAATCATTCGTTTTGCCTTTGGTGCATGCGCAATCAGTATTGCATTCCATATAGGATATAGTGCCACGGATTTTTTTCGGGATGCAATTGATTATTTTTCATATTTCTAACTTAAAGTAAAATTAGAAGCTCAAACTTTCCAATGCTGGCAATGGTGTAAAATAAGTAACTTTTGTGACTGAAGAAAAATAGTAAATCATCTACTCCTGTTTTTGATAGTGAAAAAATACCATTTGTCGGCGGTGGAGCGTCTTTAACTTTTTATTGACAAAAATGAAATTAAACAATTAAGAGATTTCCCTAGTTTCCGTTCTTATAATTAATTTTGCCATGATAAATCTGCATATATGCAGGTTACATATATTTGTAAGAAGCTTTATTGAACATAATGATCGAGTATATGCAAAAAAAAACATTTTTTTGGCCAAATCACTTGTTTTGTTTACCATTTTTTACCTGAGGGTGAGTGCGTATGTGTATTGCAGGCCTGTGTAGTACTACATGTAGGCCCTCATTACAGTTACTGAGTACGGTATCACATAATTGTACACCAACCAACCCCCTCTCGACTCGTGTTTGTTAAAATCAACATACATTGACATTATCAAATAATAAAACTAAGACAGCATATGTATTTCAGCACTGATTTCGTTTTTATTTTCAACAGAATAACTGGTATTTCAACAAGTTTTATTATTTAACAGATATCACATCAGTCTCTCTCTTCTTCCTATATAATGTTGTAGTAAGACAAAATGTGAGAAAATAAATATAGAAATTGAATGATCAAATCTAACCTCGCATATATATTTGTCTTTATTGAAAATCAAAATGCATACAAACATGTACACAAACATATACACAAACACCCTCAAACATATACACAAACACCCTCAAACATATACACAAACACACGCACCCTCATACACAAACACACGCACCCTCACACATACACACACACACACACACACACACACACATATACACACACACACACACACATACACACACACACACGCACATATATATATACATACATACATGCATATATTTTTTGTCGACACGGTTAGAATTGCTTCTTTGTCCCTATCATACATATCGCAATTAAACACATATACCAGAAACTGTGTAATGTCACAATGTTATTTCTTATTTGATAATTGGCTGAATTGCCCATAATAAAAGTTAAGATTTTGATTTAATATATATGTACAGTGAAATGTGTGCAATCTGACACAATGGGGGAGCAATTCTTTTGGTCGGATTAGACAGGATGTTGGAAAATTCAGGTGTCAGATTAGACAAGTTTTATTAGTAGTCACATGACCAAGCCTAACTGGGTCGATACGTCATACACATAAATGTATGACGTATTGATTTCTGCGTTCTCTACTTGTTAACTCCAACAAGAAGGACGCACTGGCGTCGATGGGGCAAACATTGGACAAATTCTTTGAGGATGTGTATGCCAAGTTCAGGGCAATCGATGCAAAAATGGTATAAGAAATTTTGAAGGTATCACTGCATCCCAGGGAAACAGGGAATCGGGTAAAGAAGGTAGATTAAGCCGGAGTCTCACTGGAATTAAGCGGGACCACCCTTACCCACGTGGGCCTACAACAAGCCTCGCACCTTTGGGGACAGCGAAGATATTCAAGGTGACTTCCAGGCACTAGGAGATTCAGTTAGTAAAATGAAATTACAGAGTGAACTAAACCTCAATAAGTCACGTCAGGGAATGCCCCGTGCTGACCAGCCTATGCTGAATGTACTTAGTAAATGCAGCAAGTATAATGAAACCGCTATCAACCGTTTAACTACGTTGGAAGCAGGGAGAGAGGTCACACAGAATGACCTGGAAAATTGAATACTTGCAGGATGAATATGCGTTGTTAGTTGTAAACAGTCATTTTGATGCATCGACGTCGAAACTATTTCGTGCGTTACAGAAAAATAGTCTGATCTCAATGGTGAGGCTGTAGAGACACTTCGTTCTGCCGCGGCATTGTTAGCAGCCGGTAAACCAAGCACGCGTGGTCGTGGACGTGGGTCGTACAAAGCTCAAGGACAGGACGTGTTCTCCAGTTTTTGTCAAAATCAATTCCCATCCACACATTATTACGGGAATCGCGGTCGTTGTGATAGACATCCCGAGGAATTATCAACAGAGAAGGACGATTAACGTGGTTTCTGGTTTGTACTGATATGCATTGGAGCCATCTGTGACACTTTGAGTACCTGGAGGTTAATTGTTGCTCCGGAACACTTGTTAAAATGGATCGAAGACGGCTTTGGAATGCCGCTAAGTTCTGAACCCCCCAACATTTGAATTACACAATCATGAACTTGCGCATAAACAATCTACGTTTGTTTCAGATGAAACAACAGACTAATCGACAACGGTTGTATTGAAAAGTGTAACAAAAACCATTGTGTGTAAATCCTATTGGCTGTGTAGCTAAGAAGATGAAAAGTTTAGACTAATTACGGATCTGAGACACTTAAATTCATTCTGCAGCGTGCCAAAATACCGAAATGAAGATATACGACAGGTAGCTCGAACTCTACAACAACGGGACAAGCATACTACTGTGGACATTCAGGCCGGTTTTTTGCATATACCTGTAGCTGATGATTGCAAAGATTATTTAGGTTTTTGCTGGAAAAGTGAGTAATCCAGGTTGAAAGTTCTCCCATTTGGCCTGTCCTGTTCATCATATTACTTCAATAAGATATTATGTCCCATTGTTTGTATCTCAGATCTTTAGGTATTAGGGTCAGTGTGGTCGTAACTTTTTTTTAATTTCTGCCAATAAAATGCAGATAACTGACCACACAGACCAAGTGTTACACTGTTTGGAAGACATGGGTGTCCGTATCAATAACAAAATGAATATTGAATATATTGGTTATATTGTTTCAACCCAATCGACAGTTGTGATTCGCGTACAGGGGAAGTGTGTCAATAAACTCAGACATACAATAGGTAATGCTGCAGCAAAGAGAAGATTACCTGCTCGGACTTTAGGGAAACTAGCAGGTCAGTGTGTCTCGGTAGCGTGGGCAGTCACCCCTGGTAACCTTTTCTTAAGACACAGATATAGACTTTTAAGGCAACGCGACTCGTGGAACTCGAGCTCAGAATTAACTAGAGACGTTATAACTGAACTTCAGTGGTGGTTAGACTCGGTTGATCATTGGAACTATAGAGAAATATGCCAGGAATCATACGAGAGGCAGATAGTGACATACACCATCTTGGATGGGGGGAGGGGGTGTATGCGGGGACAAAGTCGCATTAGGGGATTGGAACATGCGCATGTCGTACAGGTCCTCGAACGAGCGAGAAATGATGGCGATACTCATGTCCATCAAAGCGTTTTCAAGTTTAATTCAAAACAAACGCGTACAGGTTCCCACGGACAATATCTCAGCAATGGTGTACATAGATCACATAGGGGGTCCGAGTTTACAGCTGTCAACACTAGCATTAGCGATATGGACAGAGGCGTTCGCGAATGGAACTTCAATAAAGTACTTCACCCACTCGAATCGCGTACATAGACAAACTGTGGGGTCCCCACACAATCGATCGATTTGTGAATTGTCAAATGGCACAATTACCAAAATTCAACACTCGGAACTGGGAGCCACCCACAGAGGGCGTTGATGCTCTTGCCCAGGACAATTGGACTGTGGGAAACAAGTTTGGCTTTCTGCATCATTCCATAAATTTAGACATTGTATCAACTCAATATTTGTGCGCGACAATAATGGCGCCAAAATGGCCAGCTCAGCCATGGTTCAGAAGGCTAATAAACATATCGATAGCGCCACTTATGAAAATTCCAAACAATCGTAATACGTGTCGGGCAATGGGAGCGACTCCCGAAACGAGCCGAATCTAAAATAGAAAATATATGCCTGGAGGGTGTGTGGCAAGCTCAATTAAAAGGTATTGGGTGGTCTGAGAAGTGTATAGATATGTTTAAATTCTGCTTAGCCCCCAGTAGTCATAAAGCCTACAATAGATCCCTTATTCATTGTTCTACATAATGTCAGAAACAAAGTACAACTTCCCACCCGATAGTACCGCATGTCTAGCAGAATACCTGTGTTCTATAGCTAATGCATCAGAGAGACCTAGTTCTGTACCCAATACTACACTACATGTGCCACGCTAGACCACTGGTACAAGGCTACACAACAAGGCGATCTTACACACTCTAGTGAAGGACGTGGTCTCGTAACTGCTCTAGTAAAATCAAGCACAGGTGTACCAATGAATAAATTTAAAGCGATGTCAGTGAATCCCTTTCAAGACATGTTTATGAAGTGGCCAGTGAATCAGGAGCTTGACATTAAGTCATTAAGGTTAAAGACAATAACACTGTTATCTCTGACTTAAATGTTGAGACCCTCTGACATTGCATCTAAGGGTGTACATTTCAATGTTGACAGTGGTAAATCAGAGAAAATAATATTTTCTGTGAACAATATTGAATTTATGGATGATAAAACAAATGTGACACTGTTTGCGAAAAAAAACGACATCCAACGTACTGGCTTCACAGTCTCCTTACCTAGGGGAAATAACCCCGTCATTGATCCAATTAAAACACTTGAGGACTATATTATCAGAATAAACAAATATAGAGCCACTGATGGTCCAGTATTCCTGACATTAAAATCACCATATAAAGCGCTTGAAGCTTCATCCATCGCTAAAATAATCGATGAAGCAATAGTGTTAGCTGGGTTGGGAAATCAAGGGTACAGTGCCAAGCATTTTAGACTAACAGGGGCTACTTCAGCCATCGAAGGTTGACCCAGGAATAGTCAGAAAGGTTGGGAGATGGACAATGCAAAGGTGTTTTTTGCCATTATGTGCACTCTTAGACCCCAGCTAACTTCACCAGTGATATTTTGAATCATGTGTAAATCTAGTCATACTAGTAGATACTTACTGTTGAATGACATTCACCTAAAGTTAAAGTTGAAGATGTGCTTATAATTACTTTAAGATTTTTTATGGTGATCAAAATGTATTGGTGTTGATATAGTTAAATCTGTACAGTTATAATATGTTAAAACATAGTTTATGTCCCACGTTCTTTGCCAGAGTGTGAGCTATCAATTTTATTTCTCGTTATAATGGCAATATATTTCTTATAAACATGTAAAGGACCTCTTTCACGAACAATGGAAATTTGTCCATGAACCAATTTTATTAAAACTAAATGTTACATGTAGCAACATCAATGCAAACCCTTGAAATACTTTTAAAAAAATTCAAAAGGTCACAGGGGCCTGTGCTGTGGCAAAATTAAAGTTGCCCAGTAGAGGTGTATGACAGGGTTCCCTTTTTGATTCAAAAATGTATCAAAATTATGTTTTATGTCATCCAACTGTACTATTTTCTGAAGAGTATGAATACTTACATATTATATCACAAATATGTAGGCAAAATGTAGCCAATATTTTAAGACAGAAAATGACGAAATTTTGGGTGTTATTTTCGGCTATATCAATTATTAACAATGGTGATTCACCCATTTCCAGTTTGAGTGCAACAAAAATATTTTCTAAAAAGTTAGGTCATTACCTGAAGTAAATGTAGTGAACATTTCAGAAAAAAATTGGACCTGTAAGTTTGTTGTATAAAGGTCTTACTGAGGCAAGGTCTATTTTCAGAAATATTACACCATGGTCGCACCACGGCCCTTTTTAATCATAAATTGAGAAAGCAAAGAAAGTAACTTCTTAATCTTATTTAAAAAACACATTAGTTACATCAAATGTCAAGTAATATATGATTTTATAGCCTACGTATTGTAGAATAATCAAACTATTGAATCACAATAACAAAGTATTTCGGAATTTTAGGACATTATCATTTACTTTTCAAGCTAGATGATGATTGCAACTGCATTCTCAGAAATGTTCTTTTTATTTACAGCTAAAAGACATTAAAAGTAAAATAATAACAAAAACTTGAAAAAAATGGGTGGGAGTAGATTATTATGTAAGAGAATCAAGTTTTTACCAATTTTAACACATCCAGTATATTAGTACATTTATGTATAATGTTACAAATTTTCGTGTTGAAAGAAAAAAAGAAAAATTGATTTTTTTTGTTTTTTTTCGTTCAAAATTGTATTAATTTTACAACATTTATTATTTCCTAGCAGTTTTAAGATTTTGATTGTTCAGAACATTTTGTGATCAATCAACTGAAGTTTGATTTCAAGTTTTTGAATTTTCTTCAGAATTTTCATGAATTCCTTAAAGGTTAACTAAGTATTTTCAGTTTAATAACTAACAGCATCTAATGAAACAGTCAAAACTTTTTGTGGTCCATAATTTTTTTTCATAATCAGCTTTGTTTATCGTAAACACATCATATATCAATCAAAATGGCTTAAGGTTTATCATTTCAGTTATTAAATTTTGATTTTATTAGAAATTTTGGTTATCACAATCTGAATTATACATGTCAGGGGGAGCCAAATAAATTAATTTATATGTGAGACAAAGGTAAGTAACATACAGTTTATGCAATACACTGAATCTAAATGATTTCCAGTTTGATCAGATACTCTCATTTTATTCTGTTTCTTCATTATATCTGTACGATTAATACCATATTCGTCAACTAATTAACAATTTTAGGGATGTTTTTGTCCATAAGGATTACTTCATTTTTAAATTTGTATTTGTTTTGGTCATAGTGACGTATATTTAGTAGAAATGCATATTTACACAGCTTACCTACACTGGATTAGTGGTGAGAGTCCTGTTGGCCTCCAGATCCATGAGGGTGTAAGTACTTTGCAGAGTACCCCGGAGAGTCACATTTGGCATCACTTCCTCTCCTTGTATCTGTTTGAACAAATCAGCCTGAGAGACAATCCAAGTGGTTTGGATAGATGGCACAACATATAAACTAATCAAACGACTGCAAGTTCTGGTGCTGAACATCTGCAAGTTCGTGTTGTGGAAAAGCTGAAGTACCTTTGACCCACTGCTGCCACTGGTCATTATTGCAGAATCAGTCATTAAATTGCACCAGGGTAAAGTCTTGCGGCAAGGCCGGCTCTTCCATATAAAAGAGTGTCAATTTACACACACAGACCTGGTCACAAGCATTGTACCCCTGGTGAATTGGATGTGAGGTGTGCATTCACCTGAACAATATTTACAAACAGAAAAAAAGAGCTGTCTCACTAACAAGGAACTGCTTCTCTTCCACAGGAGTCACATCATTCTCTAAGCGGCGATTCCTAATTACTTTTCCCTCCATATTGTCATCATCGCTACCTTTTAAAACATCTGATGTTGGATAATAGTCCTCATCGTCACTGTCCATACATACATCATTATCAATCTCTTCTTCTTCCTCACTTTCATGAGACACAGACCTAGACTGGTCAGAAATCTCAGCAGCTGGTGTTACTCTAATCTTGGTTATTTTGGGATCCGTTTGAGTTCCAAATGACCGACGCATTGGTGTTGTCGCTGCGTCTGTCTGATGATACCGAGTTATCTGAAGAGGGGCATTAGTTTTACCTGAACCTACTTGTTACACATAATGGATGGCATGGTTTGACAAGTATCCTGTGTTTTGTTTGGCAGCTGAATAGCCTGTGTTTCATCCATTTCCCCCTCATCATGGTTGGTCCCTGTATATGTGAGATCCGTCAGTGCATTGATACAAATTACACTCGAAACGATCTGAAACATGAAAAAAAAATTAAATTAAAAATTACCAATCAGATTTTTTCCTATATAATTTGAGTCAATTGATGTTTTTTAATAATATGTATTTTTGGGTATGAAGGATCAATTAGAAATGTACCACAGGCAATAAGGATCGAATGACTAGATTTGTCATTAATTCAATTCGGCAGCATAATAGTTTTATATCAATTTATAAATTAATGTAAATGTATGTAACTGTAGATGGGTAACACAGATCAAAGTAGAAATTCCCATATACATAAATATAGGATAAATGGAAATCCATGAAATCAATTCTAAATCGATTGAAAAACATATTCACATTATGTTCCAGGCCCAGATCTACTAGTGGTTGTTTATTTTTAACATACACGTACATATAGTCAAATGTATGTCATCTAATTACTTTCCTGCATAATTCAATTTAAAATTACATAGAGTCAGTAGTATAAATGCCCCCCCCCCCCCCCCCCCCGGATTAAAAAGTATAATCACAGATATAAACTCATACATGTATGTATACATATACTCGAGGCCTAAATATATTGTTGTTTATTTTACACATATCTAATCAAATAGCCGACCTGTTTAGATTGTTTTATTTTCTCTGCTCTACAGTACTGTACATAAACCCGACGAAAAGCAATTGTTTAGGTACAGTACAACACGACGTCATTAAATCGAATTAATAATTACATTCTGGCATGAATTAGTCTAGACACGGATATATTTAGATATGTATAGGTCACTACACAATTCCTTGATGCTATATCATATATGCCTACCTCAGCTCTGGCACGCTTCTCAAACGCCCCTCGTACACGGGGTCGGGCATGAAGACTGATTCTGCAAACTTCATTGCAGGTTCAGGGGAACATTGGGCACTGCATCTTTCTTCAAAATCTTCCGAGAGTACGACGACGACATAACCAAAACTTCCATAGCTGCTGGATCACGTGCAAAACATGATGCAGAGAAATGTTCCTCACACAATCTATGATGGGCAGAAGGCTTGAATGCACGTCGCTCATAATTTATCCAAATCTGGCGGTATGTCTTCTTCTTTGGAAAACTGGAAAAACTTATCTTTTGTCCTTCTTTCTTGTTGTTGTGGTTATAACAACCAAACGCCACACATACAACTATGACGAATATGTTTGACAAGTGTCTCCGATGATGTTGGATTGTTGTCAAAAAATGCTAATAAAAGAAGCGGTCTTCAATATCGTGGGCGTGTCTAGGTAAAGATGGCGGCGTCTATGCACTTGTGACGTCACATGCCAATCAGCCTCGGTCCCGCCGACAAATTATGCATATTCAGAGGCGTGCTCAAAACGGACGTCTGTCAGGTATATCAGTTACGAGGGACTCGGGAAACACAGTATATCGGAATTTAATGACATCATTGCATCATAATAGCGCAAAATACAGCTTTTTATAAAATCGTGGCCTAAATCCTTTAATTGTTGCTAACAAGAGTCATATGAGTCTTAACGTTCATCTTAGTACAAAACAAGACACCCACAGTAATTCCAATATCATGAATTAGTGTTATGAAGTCGTTTGAATATGAATTTCTACAATGGTCTAAATTGAATGTCAAGCTCACCAAATTGAACCAAAAAATTATCTCTGTTTCCTTTCCCAAAACAGAAGGATACAACATTACAGTTTAGCATTACTTTCACACTTAACGCGATATCTCTCCTCAGAAAAACTCTATATAATGTTCAGAAGCGTTTTGTTAATAGCTTGGATATCAATAATTAATAATTCCTTAATACAAAATAGGCGTTAAATGAAAATAATAAAGTCGTACTTAATAAAAGCGATTAATAAATTGACAGTACGAATGCATTTTGGTTATCAATTGAAATTAAACTTATTTCATCAGAAATAACAAATAATGTAAATTAGAATACGCGTGTATATAATGGATGCTTTCGATATCAAAACGCAAATTTATTATCTGTCCTGAGTAAACACCATTGAGCTGATCAATTTATCACAGTAAGTAACATGGATATGATGAAAAAGAAAAAAAATAAAATAGGTATTGCATCAATCAATACATTTTTGCAAAGATAGATCAAATTGTAAAATCGTAAACATATTTTTCGTCATTTTTCCTTCGTTTAGAATTGATATGACATTAAAAACCATTAAACGGATATAGAGAAAAACAACAGATTGCGCTGATAGGTTTCAGTTTTTTATGTTAATCTTCATCACAGCTGGGATTGGGCGTTTTGACTACGACCAAGATATGAATACGAAAGCGGGGTGTTCTGGACATAGTTACCGACCTAATATACCGGCTAATATAGTCGCTCGCAATGATAACGTACCCACATGAGTACATGACATGTGTACTGATGTACACGCTCTGATTGGAATCGGAAGATAGCTAACAATGTGATTCATTTGACATATAGGCGTATTGTCTGAAAGATCATTGAACACAGCATGTATCAAGTAAAATAGCGAGTTTCGATACTTTTAACTTAAAAGCAACAATAAATCAGATGTGGTATCACATGGTCACCATGTTACTCTAAAATCAGACGAGGAATAAGTATCAACCACTTAATGTCTTACAGTTTAAAGAAAAAAGAAGCAAACTATACTTACACATCTACACTCGGTTTGTCCGCAGGTCTTTTCGAAAATAAAAATAAAATATAAAGTAATGAGATACATAGCTCTACACTGCATCAGATCAGGTTGGTACATATCCACTTGATTATTTGTAACTCAATTTACTTACTAGGTAAAATAATTGTTTAAAGATAAATTGAATGAATAAAAAATACTGGTGATATTTGCGATATTATCGAACTGAGAATGCATCCCCATTTAAATATCTTTTCTCTAATCTATAAATTGATATTCTTGATCTCGTTCATAACATTCACCATAAAACTCACCTGGCAACTATCTGGTGTCTGTAAAGTAGAAACGTGTCAATTATATTTTTTCTGAATAAACAATCCACATTTTCAAACAGGTAGTCCTGACTTCCACATGAACATGGTTTAATTGAAACTATAACGTAATTGTGAGCAATAGTGAATTTTCCAGATTTGTTTTTCTATATTATGTTGGTTAAGGCACCAATGGTATCAAAGTTTATAATGTTTGATATAATCATTAACTATCGGGTCAGACATTTATTTGGATTTTATACGATTCCATTATCGTTTACTTACTCACAACCCACCCAAATCATCTTTTCAGTTAAGATATGTTTGTGTATACGTATCGATATATGGTCATATTGGGTCGAATATGTTAACCATGATTAACATGGAAACTGTAAATTACAATATCTATATTTGTATAGCAACATGTTACGACCATAGCAAATCGACATTAGAACATAAAGGAAGCATCAATATGAATCTATTACGAGATAACTGAATCCGACCTAATATTCTTATTACAATTATAAACGACTGTTCATAAGACAAAACACTTTTTTCAAGTTTTTTAATATTTAATTGATTTCTTATCCAAGGACAGTTTTCGATTAACGTAAAACAATAAAGCAAATTAAACCAATATAACAGTGATTTTCTTTCTTTAAGTTTGTAAACACCTCTTATATATTGATTTCAATAGAATTTCCATCATTAAAGAAATTTAAAGCCAAACATGTGTTTCATTATTATAATAAGCCTACCTGTGGCCGTGTATCCCGCTGTGCCATACTTCTGCAATGATAATAAACGTAATATTATCTGTATTTCTTTTTCGCCAAATAGAATAAGCCGATTGACCGAAATACAATTTATTCAGTAATAGTTATACACGTACAGCCGATTTCCATTACATAATAACAATCTATGAAGTCTAGGTTACAGTGGTAAAACATTTTGTAAACATGTTTTTTTATAGATCAAGATGAATTAATTCTAGTGATTGGAAGATGTCAATTTTAATATTTGCGAACAGACGGTCATGATAATGATTTATTATAGAACTGACAATACCGATACATTAACTTTCAAAAAAACGCCTTTAATTAGGACCCAAATCCATTGTCATCATTAAGTTAACTGATATTCTTTCAGTGATAAATGTTTGCTGGCTCCGTAGATCAAATTTGCATGTTTGTGTTTTCCAAAGAGCTTTTATATAGAACGAAGCCCGAGAGGACATGCATTTCTATGTAAGCTGAGTTATAATTAGGTTTAGCTTGAAAAGTCGTATCTGTTACAGTGTATTAGAAAGTTGGTTAACAGCCAGTGTATCATCAACATTTCTTCTTCCTTCCACATGAACACATCGGTACAATATTTTAGCATTTGGGCATTTTGTCCGACACAAAGCATATAATATTTACTGTTGTTTTAATTGCCAACTGGTGTGAAGTTGGACATTTTCATTCAAATATTGATCTTAAATGGCAACTTTGTTTTAGAAACCCTTATTACTAGAACATTAACTTACATTCTTTGAATGTAATGTTGTCTTGATTCTTGAAATCTTAAAGATTATTTGTATTTCAATTATGTAGAATACATTTTACTTTATTTAAGACTTATTCTTTATCAGTATCACATATTTTATCAACCTCTTGATCAGACCTTTGAGACGATTCATGAAATATGACGACCATAATCATCGTGTGTTAATGTCACCGGCGCTAGGTACCCCCCTGAAGCGAGAGTGAGAAAATCAGGATTTGGATGAAATAAGAATGTTGCTTTTATCTGCATTTTGAGATACTTTTGGATACTGACGTTTAGTACAAGTGTTTCCGAAGATATCAGCCACACAATGATAAATATTAAATGGTTTTCGAGAGAAGTCGCAAAAAACACTTGACAGATATAAACATGCCACCACAACAAGGGAGGTCAGACGTAAATCGCCTGTCCTTAGAAAAGATGCTGGAAAAGAACTTATCATCGACCATAAAAATAGCATAGTACTACATTACTTTATTATGATATATAAGGGTAGATACACAAGAAAAATACTTCTCAGCCCCTTTCATTTATGTCAAAAAGGTTCGTCCAAATCGCAATGTTGTACGGCAAATAGCAAAGGAGGTGTACGGCTCGTAGCAAATGTGTATCTCGAGAGGTGTACGGCACATGGTTACATTATAAAAAAGGAGTGGTACGGCCTATAGTTAATATTATATATCTTTTCAGTGATGAAATGGTGAAAACTAAACGGATAACTATTTAAGACTTAAGATAATGCATCTTATGTATCATTATTACATTATTAGTGTTACTAACAGTTTACAATCATGCATAAAATTGTGGTTTGTTTGTTTATCATATTCAGCGCATTTCAACATAAAGACACGTACAAAACGCACTAATTTCGTTCCCACTCACTAATTAGGTTATCGTTTGTCGATCTCATTATATTCAATATCCATGAAATTGTAGAAATGATAATGCGTTTTTTTACTAAGAAATATATTTTTTGATATCTGATCCATTGTCAAGGTTAGAAATAAAGATAATGATGATAATGGTGATGAAAATCATAGAGTGATGATGATATCGATGGTAGTTGTGATGATCATGAAGCGATAGCGATACATGATGTGAATAAGAATTAAAGTATTTAGTTATTTGCAGTATATTGCACGTGAAAAAAAATATATAAATAAAATGCTTTAAACCACCTCAACGTGAAGCCGGAAGAATTATTATTGTTTTTTTTCCATATGTAAGTGATTCAGCATTATTTTCGGACATGTTTTGTTTTGGTTCTATTAGTTTAACGTTCTATGAACAGCCAGGGCGATTTAAGGACGTGCCAGGTTTTTCGATGGAGGAATGCCGGAGTACCAGGAGAAAAACCATCGACCAGCCGTCAGTACCTGGCAATTGCCCATCATAGGATCTGAACCCGCATCCCAGAGGTGGAGGGCTTGTGGTATGGCCAAAAAAAGAATATGTATGTTTGGGGTGACATTGGCAAAAAATAATGTTTCTTTGTCTTTCAGTCTAAAATAGTTACCGGAACCGGAGTCTGAGGTCGAAATCCCGACTTTTAATTTTTATTTCATGGA
The DNA here is from genome assembly GCF_041381155.1 of Argopecten irradians. Taxonomy (NCBI): domain Eukaryota; kingdom Metazoa; phylum Mollusca; class Bivalvia; order Pectinida; family Pectinidae; genus Argopecten; species Argopecten irradians. The sequence continues at coordinate 31,218,531 of NC_091141.1, read as the reverse complement.
AAAGTGGAAAAAGATAAGGGTCGGTCGGGTAACCTTAAACCCACATTTTTGGTGGCCTAATGTGTCGGGACATCGTAACCACTTGGCCACCCGAAAAGGGCCTGGTGACACTTTCTAAGAGACGCAAATGTAAAACAGTTACAGTTTAGTCAACAAAATCGAGAATAATTTAGCATCAAATGTTCTCTATTCACTTCTTCCTCCAAAAGTCGCTGATACTTATTACTATGTTTTAAATGCCCATTACGTATTCCTTTCCTTAGCAAAATTTAAAGGTTTCTAAAAAAACGAAATAATATAAGAAACTACATATTGAAGGCCTAAGATGAGGTTACAACACCAAACATATGCAATATTCCCTGCGTAATATATGATAAGTGTGGAGATTAATTTCGATGTTTTGCCATCTGGCGCAATAATATCCATTTACTGTGCGGTATTTAGGACAACGGCGGGAAACATATGACGTCACGCTTTATGAAAATTATAATTTATGTCAAACATGCCCGAAACTGATGTTTTAACTGGAATTCAATCATAGAGTCGTGATCTTGTAAGACTCGACACAAGGGACATAGCCGACTCGTTGATAGTCACATAGATCAGAATATAGACAATTAATTTAAAGGCAACCAACAATTTTAGGCCTTTACTAAAGATCACCTCGTGGACAGACGAAACGCAATTGCAGAGCCAATAAGAAAGAACAAAAAGATCAAATTTAGCCCACCATCCGCAAGAGAAACATCTTAAACAAGTTTGCAAATATCCTCATTGAAAACAAATCACTTTTCTTAAAACTTTATATCGCTTGCCTGTCAAGACCTAGCTTAGAACCACGCCTGTCCACCATCACTCTCTAAACTTAAGTAAGGTTTGAAATATGGTCTTATTACCTTCAGACGTATGTGGAACCTCTGGAATCATAAGACCTGACGGAGCAGTTAAAGTAAACATCCTCAGATTAGGTTGTGTCATAACATTCGAAAACTACGCACAATATGTTTTTCCTGTTTTATCTGTAAAAGAACTTCTCTCGCCCTGAAATTATAAGGAAGTCAACACGAGGATGATCATTCATATGACAGATGCTGTAAACAAAGTGTATGAACAATTTACCATCCAAACAGTGGATAGATATAGAAGTTGATGCCATAGTAGTACCAGCTGTTACCAAATTCAGCATCAGCGAAGTATGAGTGGCCTTTGAAACTTGGAATTATCAATGCATCCCTGCTCAGGATACTGCCTCAGCTTATGGCCCTGAGAAATCCTTAACCCTTCCATTATTCCATGCCTACACCAGATGTGTCGCAGTATACACAATGCATGAAAACTGCTTGGGATACATATAAGATATACGGAGAAGCACACCAAGCATTTCAAACATTAGCAGGGTGACCATAATATATACCAAGTTAGGTTTTCAGCACACTAGAAAAGTTTGCACTGCTCATGTATGCTAAAATTATGCTAAAACCATAGATGTTTACATAGAAAGGCAAAACAGTGGACATGATCCCGCCAACTACATGTGCATTTGAGCCGCACACCAAAAGTGCAACATATCAAGGAGTACATTGATGGGGAAATGCAACCAAAGCGATCATGGACTAACTGAGTCCTGACAAATGAGGATGAGGCAGGCATTAAGAATGGTTGTAAGCCGCTATGGACGATGATACCGGTTTCATGTAAGTTTGAGGGTGTTAACTGTAATGCGAACTGAAGTATTATCACGGCGACATATTGTTAAGTCGAATTAGGTATTTTCTTGAATGTGAAACCTACGAGTGGTCTTAAGATTAACTGAAGACAGGTATATTGACATTTAACATATAGACTGATAGAAAATGGTATTTTCATATTTTTCATGAACCTCACCATGTATAGATGTTTTATATAATTATATGTTGGTACCACCAATATCGGGAGAAGACTAAGATAGGCTATGCCTGATGTCTAATCCAATTGACACTAATATATTTTGTCAATAAACTATTTGGAAATTGAAAATGGTATTTGGAAGCCTGGTAGGTATTCTGCGGTCGCATTTCACCCTCCAAATCCCACAATGATTCGCATTTCTGTGACAAGAATGCTACTCCAATAAAAAAAAACAAACGCAAATCCTTTCACGACTGGGAGTTTCTATTTGTGGTGTCGAATTAAGTTGAATTAAGTCCCATTACTACTATCAGAACTATACAATCGTTTCTTGAATGTACAACATGCAACTGGTGAAGTCAGCTAAATTTTAACAGCAGACTGGAAGTAAATGCTTAAATCAATGTATTTGGATACTTACTTGGTAATCTGCTGTCGCCTTTTCCCCTTCATAAACCACAACGATTCCTATAGATTACTCTATGAAAAATCTGTTAGAAATCCATAACACCATCATGCATTTAAAATAATATCTGATACGTACCCACCAAAAATTGAAAACAGGAGTTTCTTTTGTGAAGTAAATGAATATGGTCTTATATTTTACTGACTCGGCATTTTGTTGTTTTGATGACAATAATGCAAATTCTTACTTGATAACATATTATCGGTGTACACTAATATGTTATTCTGCCATTGTTTGGTATTTTTAGTGAAAACGACAATGAAAAGGTTCATATATTTGAAGGAAATTGATATTTTTAGTGTTTGTAGCGGTCATTTTGAAAAATGGCCGCCATATTCGTCTAGGAATTCTGGCTCCTAATCAAAATTCACTCAGAATATGTTTCTTGATATATAAGTTTCATGCTTGTAACCATAATAGCAAAGTTGTGTCACCAATCCGCCGAGCAAATTCCCATTTAACAAATTCAAAGCCGTTATAAAATCCCTCTTCACAGACTTTTTCTAATTAAATCTTCTTGTATACATTCTTCTATGCATGTATGTGAAATGACTTGGATGAAGCGACTAGATCATCACCTCATTAGCAACTTTTAAAAATACATATCATGCAATTCTCTTGAAAAAGATCCAGCCTATTACAATTTTCTGTGACAGAAATACAAATATTGTACATGCAAAGTTAAGACATCGATGAAGCCACTTAAAATTGTTTCGTGTAAACCTCACCAACAGCCCAAATTGTATATGTGGTCATGTTTTTTTTTTCTTCCGATGCAATAATTATGTGAATGGCAGAATTATTTTATTATATAATTTAAGAAACTTGAATGTTGATATACATTTGAAAATTTCACTACGTGGCAACGAACTTTATGCTGATCACAGTATGATCACACGTGCATCAATTTATGAAATCCAGCAAAATATTTTGGTTTCATAAAAATGTAAATGTTGTATTTAGTATTATTAATATTGTCTAGTATTCAGGTTTCTCAACATTTCTATTTTTTACTAGCCAGATAGAGACGTATCTAAATATAAATATACGTATTGTCTGGGAATTTTTTTTCTAAATTTGCTGACGTTATATGTCATCTGACTGAAAAATATATTTATACTCATTAAACAAACATGATCTATATAACTTTACACCTCATTCATTATATTTATGATAATTACCAATATCGAGGTCACTATAAGTCGTACACCTCGTTTGCTATGAGCCGTACACCCGCCAATCAAAATATCACCTATGAGCCGTACACCACCGAGATTTTACATTGCTCCCATAACATTAATAAATGGGGCTGAGAAGTATTTTTTTCTTGTAAATCTACCCTTATATATCATAATAAAGTAATGTGGTACTAAATCATGTATGTATGGGCGATGGAAAGTTCTTTTCCAGCATCTGTTCTAACGACAAGCGGTTTACGTTTTGACACATCTCGAAAACCATTTTTACATCATTGTGTGGTTGAGATATTCGGAAACACATGTATCAAACGTCACTATCCAATTATATTTAAAACTGCAGATAAAAACGACAATCTTAGCTCTGTTCAAATTCTGATTTTCTAACTCTAGCTTCAGGGGGTACCTAGTTCCGGTGTCTTTACCACACTGTGGTAATACAGACATATATTGATTAATGGTGAATTAAATATTCTACGATATTATACACACATATGGCATAAAGGTACTGTTTATTGTTCTCTGTATAAAGATATAAAGAATTAAAATATCAGTCAATGTGAGCTACAGTTTATTCTTGATAAACTCAAGTGTTCTAGTTAAACTTGGTATTTAACTATATACATTTTTTGTATTTATGGGGACGTGGCTATGTGCAAAATGACACAAAAATATCTCGGCCATAGTAATGATCGAAACATAGCAGTTCGAGGTATCAAGTTTCACCAAATCATTGTGTTTATGTTTGAAGAAGAAACAACCTGGATATTTTCACAAACATCTGATACATCTTAATACATTTATAGAGAATGTATGCAAAGGAATACGACTATTGCAATTACATTTGTTCTAATTGTTGGTTTATAAACCTTATATTAACTGTATATATGTGTGACTCACCTTCTAGCTGAAACCCTTGCTTCTGCCTGTGGCATCTGCACTTTAGTTCCCAATACTCTGGTCCTAGAATTATACATAATACGTCTTAATTATTAATTTCCATCATCACAACATCGGACACTGCAGCAATTATTGATTAGCCTGTTCATCTTTACATTAGGTCTTTTGTCCGAATTCTATACATATCATTACCAACTTCGAATGAATTTTATCGATTTGTTATGCAAATAAAGAATAATCATTAACAAGTAAAAAGTAATGTACGTTGTATTTCATTTATGGATGGAATAAAGTTCCTGTCTATCGATTTGCTATAAACGTTTGAGATTATTTTGATTTAACTTAATTTATAATACACCCGGAAGCCAACTAGGATATACATTTACCAACATAATTGTGTGGTGTCATAAATTAGTGACGATGTCAGCTTAGGGAGTACAGGATGCATTTGTATTGCAATAATATCTTGTGAGAACGGAACGACGATCAGCTAATTGGAACAAATATAAGCTTCATATTGTTTAACGGGTCGAGGGAAATTTATTTAGCTACATTCGAATTTTTACTGATATCCGCAAATTCAAAACAGCAGAGAATTAATTGCTATATTATCGTACCATGTATAACCACTCCAAAATGACACCGCTTTCACTTTTAATAGTAGATGCGACTGAGGCAATAGACAGTTCAAACAAAGAGCCAATGGACAGTCCAAACGTAGAAGGGGTAAGATTAATTGGAGTTTGTCATATTTTACCAGGGACATCCCTGATTTTACAAACACGCCAATCCTCATCACAACACATATTCACATATCAAGCAGTACTGTTTAGTTAATATTACATGTATGGAATGAATAAAAAAAAAAAAAAAAAAAGCTAAAGCACTGTATATTATACAATGCGGATATCTTATAAGTTGTTAGAATTTGACTTCTACCCAACCCTTTTAATGACAACTTTAAAAACGCAAAAAACTGTTTTCAATCAAAGGTGGTACCTAATAGTTGTCAAATATGTCATTGTGATGTGTTTCATGATAATACAACATATTGTAGTAGTATATATTTTCCATGTAATGTTGGAAATAATTGTGAAATAGATGTACAATTACACGAGTTGTTACGGCCATGTATCGGCGTTTTGGACTTACACTGTCCTCCGATTACCCCGGACACTAGTCGATATATATTACTTTTCGACTAGATGTCATCATTAAGTTAATTGAATTTCTTTCAGTGATAATGTTTGCTGACTCCGTAGATCAAATTTACATGTTAGTATTTTCCAAAAAAGTGTTTATATAGGACGAAGCCCGAAAGGACATGCATTTCTATGTAAGGTCAGTTATAAATAGGTTTAGCTTGAACAATCGTAACTGTTACAGTGTATTAGAAAGTTGGTTAACAACCAGTATCTCATCAACATTTCTTCGTCCTTCCAAATGAACAACTTGGTACAATATTTCAGCATTGGGTATTTTGTCCACACACAAAGCATATAATATTTACTGTTGTTTTAATTGTCAACTGGTGTGAAGCTGGACATTTTCATTTAAATATTGATCTTAAATGGCAACTTTGTTTTTAGAAACCATTATTGCTAGAACATTAATTTACATTCTTTGAATGTAATGTTGTCTTGATTCTTGAAATATTTAAGATTATTTGTATTTCAATTATGTAGAATACATTTTACTTTATTTAAGACTTATTCTTTATCAGTATCACAGATTTTATCAACCTCTTGATCAGACCTTTGAGACGATTTATGAAATATGACGACCATAATCATCGTGTGTTATTAATGACACCGGGAATAGGTACCCCCTAAAGCGAGAGTGAGAAAATCAGGATTTGAACAAAGGCAAAACTGTCGCTTTTATCTGCATTTTGAGATTTTTACTGGATACTGACGTTTAGTACACGTGTTATACACGAATATACCAGCCACACAATGATATATAAATGGTTTTCGAGAAAAGTCGCAAACAAACTTGACAGATGTAAACATACCACCACACCAAGGGAGGTACCGATGTAAATCGCCTGTCATTAGAACAGATGCTGGGAAAGAACTTTCCATCGACATTAAATATATATTTTAGTACTACAGTATTCTATTATGATATATAAGGGTAGATACACAAGAAAAAATACTTCTCAGTCCGTTTCATTTAATCAAAAGGCTCGTCCAAATCGCAATTGTGTACGGCAAATAGCGAAGGAGGTGTACGGCTCATAGCAAATGTTTATCTCGAGATGTGTACGGTACATAGTTACATTATAAAAAGGTAGTTGTACGGCCTATAGTTAATATAAAACATTTGTTCAGTGATGAAATGGTGAAAACTAAAAGGATAACTATTTAAGACTTAAAATAATGCATATTTTGTATCATTATTACATTATTAGTGTTACTAACAGTTTACAATCATGCATACAATCGTGGTTTGTTTGTTTCTCATAATCAGTGCATTGCAACATAAAGACACGTACAAAACGCACTTCCCACTCATAAATAGGTTATCGTTTGTAGATCTAATTATATTCAATATTCACGAAATTATCGAAATGATAATACGTTTGACTACTTAGAAATATATTTTTTGAAATCTGATCCATTGTCAAGGTTAGAAATAAAGATAATGATGAGGATGATGATGATGAAAATCATAGAATGATAATGATATAGATGATAGTTGAGGATGATGAAGCGATAGCGATACTGAATGTGAATAAGAATTAAAGTATTAAGTTATTTGCAGTTTATTGCACATGGAAAAGATATTTTAAAAATTATAAATAAAATGCTTAGAAATACCTCAACGTGAAGCCGGAAAAAATATTACTGTTTTTTTCATATGTAACTGATGCAGCATTATTTTCAAAAAAAAATGTTTGGTTTTGATTTTATTAGTTTAATGCCGTATGAACAGCCAGGGCGATTTAAGGACGTGTCAGGTTTGTCGGTGGAGGAATGCTGGATTACCAGGAGAAAAAAAAACATCGACCAGCCGCCAGTACCTGGCAATTGCCCCTCATGGGATCCGAACACGCATCTCAGAGGTGGAGAGCTTGGGGTAGGCCAAAAAAAGAAAAAGTCTGTTTAAAGTTACTTTGGCAAAAAAAGGGTCGGAAGGATTTTTTTTAATGTCTTTCACTCTAAAATAATGACCGGAACCGGAGTCTGAGGTCGAAATCCCGACTTTTTTTTCGTAGAAAAGTGGGAAAAAATAGGTTCGGTCGGGTAACCCTAAACCCATATTTTTTTCGTGGCCTAATATGTCGGGACATCGTAACCACTTGGTCATCCGAAAAGGGCCTGGTGACACTTTCTAAGAGACGAAAATGTAGAAAACTTACAGCAAAGTAAAAAAAAATCGAGGATAATTTAGCACCAAATTTTCTTTATTCACTTCTTCCTCCAAAAGTAGCTGATACTTATAACTATGCTTTAAAGGCCCACTACGTATACATTTCCTTAGCAAAATTTAAAGGTTTCTTAAAAACATAGATAATATAAGAAACTACATATCGAAGGCCTAAAATGAGGTAACAACACCAAACATATGCAAAATTCCCTGCGTGATATATCCCCCAAACATTTTCACTACATCATAGCTCGTCAAAACACTTCACAGTCGCGAATTTAAAGAAAGGACGACCCTGGTGATGTTTCACTACATAAATGATTTTACCAGCTCTGTAACAAATTTGACACAAAATTCAATTAGGACAAAATTCCATTTGCTACTAATGTGTGAATCGACCGTAAAAAATAAATAGCCATATAACAAAACAATTAGGTTAATTGCAAACCTTTTTAGAAAATGTTTGGCGACTACGTAGATCTTTTTTTCATGTTTATACTTGCAAACGTTTTAATTAATACTGATCGAAAGTTGAATAGATATGAAATATAATGTATCCCTAATTACCCCTGCTACCTCTTGGAGTAATGGTCGTTGTAGATTGTAAGTTGAATAATTAAGAATATACCTATTTAGCAAAATATTCTAGTATTTTGTCCACAACCACAGCATAACGTTGTTTAATCACAATATCATTAAATATCATCTGGTATGGAGTTGGCCTTATTGTTTCCAATACTGATATTAAATGGCAATGTTTGTTCAGAAATGACACTGGAATATTAACTGAAATGCTGAAGGTATTCTAACTAATATTGTTGCCATGCTTAATCTTCATTTATTTTAATATATTCATACAAAAAAACTTTATCAGTGCCTCGTACTCAATCACCCAACGACATATTTAAGGTTTATATCAGATGATGAGGTAACATTTGATCTACTTTTTTTACTCTGTCATTTAATTTATTTATTCTCCCATCATGCATCGTTTCTTAATTAAATCCAAGACACAGATACAAAATTTCCCGGAAACTATGCAATTATCCCATGATGCATCGTTTCTTATTACTCAATACAACGCTGGAATCGATTGGAATACACTAATGAGATCATCTTTTTTATAGTTTTAATCATCTTCTTGGTGAAATAGTACATTTTTTCTCTGACCTCTGTACTATTACTTTCAATGGGTCAATCCTACATAAACGCACAATCCACTCCATCTTACAGTTGTAAATTACTAAAACAGGTATGCAAAATCTCGCCCACGTTATTAAATTAACTTATGCATAAACCTGTATCGCAAAGCGAAGATTATTATTGAATAGCGTAAGAAAGAGTTATGTTTAAACATTTGACACATTTTTTTATACACATATATATATATATATATACTGTACTTACTTTTGTTTAAGTTGATTGTTTTCAGCTTCAAGTTGTGTGATCTTCCCAGCGTCACTTTTCTCTCTGAAGCCAAATTACATTAACAATTATACGCATTTCAACTTATCGGATACATATTTGCAGCAGTCAAAATCCGTGAATACTATCACATGGTTGCAAGTCCTAATGAAGTACTTATTTAATGTTTCTCTCTCTTTCAAAGTAAAGCGAAATATCCATATTGTGTCGGAGGCTGAGTGGAAAGAGGTAATTAAAAAATGTCTTTATGAATGTAAACGTTGTTCGAACTTGAGACTGTTGTGACAGATATTAATGTATTATATTGTCTGTCGGGAACTGTCTTTTACAGCTTCTATTAGTCTGCTAAACCTGTATATATGTGTTTTTCTCGGTTTTGGTTGTGTAGCTACCTTCAAAGCAACGAAGAGCTGTTATAGGAATATATATTAATTTAAAAAAGTATCTGGTTTATCCATAAGTCTTAAAATAGCAATGGTGAGTGTAATATTGTTTGACGTCATGCGATGGCATTGCGATGCATTCCGGGAAAACTTGATTTCCGGAAACGATACACGAAAAACTAAGCCACTAATCGATACATCAATACGCTTCAGTTATAGTTAAAAGCAAATACTTAATGTTACTATTTGTTTATTTCCCGTTACAGAAATGCATCATAGTTGTTAATTTCGAAGAACGAGTGTCTGAAGGGTCCGTGATGATTTTTATCAGTCGCGTAAATACGGACAGTTCATAATTGACCAATTAATAGCTGCAGTTGTTTGAATTTTTATCAGTTAAAACAGTTCCAATTTAAAAATATATGTTTGCTCAAAAATAGAATACTGTGTGTTGAATGAAATAAGTACTGCAATATATACTGTAAAAGATTTATTGTTTTCATGTTGTTTTTTTTAATTTTTTTCCATTACTTCTGACATTGTCCACTGTTGTTTTTCATCAACGTGACGTCATTTTCAAATCTGAGTAACGTACATGTTATTACAACTAACGTACCGGTATGATACAACACTCATCTGTTTTGGATAATGCTAACATGCTAACAATGTATATTATACGTATCTCAAAATGATATCTGATTTAGTTACATGTACATTCAATACTTGTTATAGTTCGTTTTAGGTATAGTTTGCCTGCAGATGTTTTGTATGTCCATATAAAATATACATGTTTGATATTCTAGTTATCAATTTCTGAAACATTAATCCAAATCACTTCTGTAAATCAATTTCTGTACGAACGCTTGTTTGCTTCCTGTTCCATGTTTTACCCGTACATGCATGGAAATATGCATATACGATATCCTCCATGTGTGCATACATTTTGTAGGTGCATTTCTCTTACTTTTATCAACGTATATCTATACTTTGTTAAGCTATGAAATAATTATTAATTGGACACTTTTAGTATAATTTATAGTTTCCTGTGGACATAAAGTTTCAGTAATTACCCTACTACAGAAGCAGTGTATGATAAGTACATACATACTGACGATGTATCTGTAGTAGCAGTGTATGATAAGTACATACATACTGACGATGTATCTGTAGTAGCAGTGTATGATAAGTACATACATACTGACGATGTATATGTAGTAGCAGTGTATGATAAGTACATACATACAGACGATGTATCTGTACTTGTTATAAGTAAACCATTGTTACTGCTGGTTTCGATGCAACATTTCCCCGTTATAGTTTGAAATCTAACTCGCCTCACAATATCTAACTTGACAAGACTCGGCGGTATGGTTATCCCTGTTTCACGGGGGAAAAATCGTTAGATAATTATGTTTAGAGATGTATGCTTAACACTTATACACACATGTACATTTTGTATGTCATATTCCTATCTGTATATATGATAAAAGACATCCTTTGAAGTCACTTTTACTGTTGAAGTTACATTTGCATTTCAACAAGGAATTATATGTTTATATAGATCATTTATTTTGCATTGGTACCACTTTTATTTCAAATCGTAATCAGGCATGTGTTCAGTCACCCGTGTGCACTATATCCAGTAATACGTGTCATCTGACTGGTAGATCTGCATACGTTACGTTGAGTCAAAAAGCGAAATTAAAAGATAATCTTAAAAGTTGAACGACTGCAGAAAAAAAGAGAAGTAAATAAGCTGAAAACTAGATATATATCCCATATCGAATTTTCCTCCTTGTTATGAATTCACCATTTAACACTTATCTACAGCATTAACTCTAATTTTCCGGTTTCTGAAAACCATGTTTTTGTACACCACTTTTGATTTGAAATTTCCAAATTATCCAAATTGTAAAGCCGAAAACTTTACAATATGTTGGAGCGAGAACAGATCTCGGCCCTGACGGTCCTCAATACAGTTCTTTCTCCAACATATTGTACAGTTTTTGGCTTATCTCCATAACGTATTTAATTCAATTCATTCTACTTTTTGGCAGGATCTGGAATAACAGTGAAACATCCTTGCCTGACGGTACATGTAAATCCATATATGTGTTCGTGCAAAATATCGTTTCATGAAGGAAATGAGGTATGTAATTATATATTTTTTTTTTTTTACGTTTAGAAATAAAAGAAAGAATAAGACAAATAAGAATAAATAAATTAAAGTAACACCTTTACATGTTTTAATCATATGCTATTACTCAATTTGATGCAAATTTCACATTGGAGGTCTTTAAAACCTTATACAGGTAATGCTTTGACATATGGTTGATTAGCAGCCAGGATTAATTGATGACAATGTAAAATAATTCAGTACTTGGACCATGTCATGAAAAGTTTATAGATGTAACAAAAATGTCTCTGTGGTTAAGGAAGTTATCGTTATCCTATAGCTTTCATTTATCTGAATATGAATTTGTATATAGTTACTTATATATCATCATGTTCTGAATTATAAAATTATATATTACTTACAAAAATAAGTTTGCTAATAAAATGTATGTGAAAAAAGTTGATAATTGAGTCTTGTTGAAAGAGTGAAAAAATGTAAAATAGCAATCAATAGTATATAAAATGTACATTTGGTGTGTCAACAAGAGATAAAGTGTAACAAGTTTAAATACATTAACGAAGAATTTGCGAGTACATGAATATTGTATATAAAATTTAATTGATAGGATAATAATTGTAGGAAATTGCATGTTTTGATTGATAATAGTAGATATGTACTGGAAACATGGATATAATGTCTCTACACTAAATATCGTGTCAATAAATTGTAATAATTACTAGTACTGGTAGTAAACATATTAAAAAAGGTCTTACTTTTGTTTAAGCTGACTAGTTTCTGTTTCCAGTAGTTTTATCTTCTGAGCGTCTGCCTTTTCCCTGAAGAAGACAATAGTGCTTGTTTACATCACAAACAATACTTACACATAACTGGTGATTATAAAAACAAACAGCATATTATATAGTCATTCTATATCTGAATAACATAATTTCATTAAGACCGGAACGGCTCATTTAATCTTATGAAAATATACACTGGCCTTTAAATTGCAAACACATGAAGTTACCCGATGGCATTTTTCATATCAATTGATCTTGTTATTATCATATTTTTTGTTCTTAATGAAGTGCGATTCCTCATCCAAATGAAACACTCACCGGTCTTCAAACTGTTTCAATTCCTTTTCCAGCTCACGGATACGATTTTGAAATGATTCGCCACTGTAACAAAACAATATTATTGGGTGTATTCAATTAAACGATTCATTTTATAGTGAGAAATTAAGACCGTAAATTTACATTTTCGAAATAGTTTTTTCTTCATATATCTGTGTTATACACGTATGGGTTGAAATACAGATAGATAAACGTATATGTTAAAAATGATAATTATTTAAATCAATATAAAGTTATTCCTTAAATATTCCCGTCTGTATCATACAGTAATGATCCCGTCGGACTTATATTTCAATATAAAACGACTTAATAGGAAGGGGTGTATAGGGAGTACATGTACCGTTCGATGAAATAAAATTGTTATATAAAATAAACAAATGTAGCCCATACAAATTTTACTGAATCATGATTAACTTTATATTTTTTTCTGTACTTCAATAATAACAGATACTATGCATGCAGAATATTTGGTTTTTTGATCGGAAGAAATTTAATTTACAGAAATATATCATGACACATATACAACATTCCCAGGTATATGTATATGCGTTTCCGATACTTTTATTTTCTCATAATTTGAAGAAGAGACAATACATATATATACACAAAATTATACAATTATCCCGCCATGCATCACTTCGCATTACCTCATACAATGCTAGATTACAGATGGGATGCACGACTGACATAATCCTAATTATAATGTAAGCTGTAATCTAATAAAAATAGACTTGCGCAAAATCTGCCTACGTCCCTATTTATTTCATTTTTTCTTTCAAAATAAACATATAAATATAATGTGATTATTGCTAGTCGTTAAAGGTGATAACTTTTAACATGCCATTACCAAAAAAGCAAATATACTGATATTCGTGTAAGTCAAAACCATGTAATATTATAATACATAGACTGGGTCGCGACCAGTTACCGTGGTTTTTTCGAGGTGAACTAGACAAACAATGGTGCAGACGACCTGAAACTAACAGAAATTCAATAAATATATTTATTTTAAAAAAATGTGATTAATCTTTTTGATATAAAATGAAAAATGATCATTATTATTTTAATCAGATATTTGTATATAATATATATTGTTTAATTAATGTTTACAGACTTGTTAATATTTGTAAGGACATCGACATCGCCCACAGGCTAGGTAAATTTAATAAAGAGCGTCCGAGGAACATTATTGTGAAGTTTGTGCATGGACGGAAAAAGCATGAGATTATCCACACGAGACGACAGCTGAAGAATACCGGCATGACTGTGTTTGAGGATCTAACAAGACTTAACCAACAAAAACTGAAAGCAGCGTACGACTTGAACTTTGTTACTCTTACAGCGTAGATGGAACATTATTTGTAATTCTGGAAAACGACAAAAAGCGCAGAATCCTGTTTGATATTCCTTTGGAAGAAGATTTCCTGCTGAATGACGCAAATTTCAGAAAGAATATATAGAGATATACACCTTCCTGTACAAGTATTATCATTATCTAAAATAGCTGGGGTTTCATTGTTAAAGGTCGGTAATGGAATATAGGTAGTGTACAGCACTACCGCCAGAGACTAAGTCTCCGGTTTACCGATTCTCGATAAACATTTTATTGTGATTATGAGTTTTGTGTTGTGCATAATTATTCTTGTTTGGATTAAAATGGAATATTGAAATGTCTGTGAGTAAGGTAAGTGCGAGTTGATCTTGATCGTGTATATATATTTATATGTACGTGTATAAAATATAGTTTCTATGAAATAAAATTTACTTTCAATAATAACGAATGGTGAAGCAAAATTTGTAAATGTTCTGCAAAAGAGTAGTTTCCTCGTTTTGGGTAATTCGAAGTACATAATGCTAGGTTTATACTATGTTCCCGGCGACCACGGTAGCCCTGTTTGCCCGAAACGTGGTGCGCCGTAGAATTTTGGCTATGTTTGTCTTTGCATTCAAGTTGAGCAAGGTCTTGTGAAGTTTTGACACGGTCTTTTACGGAATACGTGGTGGATCGTAGTTATAGGGGAAAGGGCTGTTCATGAAGATTAAAAGTACACTACGGTTTTAGCACGGTCTATCCAGGATACCACTGCGTTCTCTTTTGGCCTGTTACGATCTGATGAGGTCTGCTACGTTTTACACGCTTTGATCAAGCTCCGATACGTTTTTCACGGTCCGCCAAGGCTTACTAGGGATGAAAGTCTGATGCCGGATTTTTTTAAGAGCAAATGAAACGATATGTAATGCCTAAAATTTCATTTATTACACATTTTAATTACAAAATGTGCTAAAAGAAAAGAAAATCTATTCTATATTTGGTATAAATATATAGATATTTTATATTTAATGTATTGTATAGCAGCTAAGAAACACAAGAGGCAGCGGATATGCGCTGCTTAACAGTAACTATTCCAGAACTCCCTAATATAATTGTCAATGCCTTCCAACTGCTCAAGACTTCTTCAGTGAAATAATTGAAACATTTACCCCAGGCATCGAGATATATGAAACAATGTTCTATTCTTCAATCTGACCTAGACTTAAGCTACCATTGTTTGAGGGTACTCTATCATGTATTGTTTGTAACGTAAGACCGTAATAGGACGTAACACGCCGTATCACGTCAGCCTTTCAACCGCAAACCGTGATGTGCCTTGACCGAATGCATCGAAACGGCTATCATCCACCTTGACTTGCCGTAAAAACCGTGTCAAACCTGAACAATCCGTACACAACGTGCAGTCAATCTGCACCAACCGTGATGAAACGTGGAAAAAACGCAACAGAACGTCACAAAAATGAATTAACCGTGATATTCCAGGGAACGTGCTTGCTTCCCGGTCCACCACGGACCGTCTAGAAGTTTCGTTACGGCCTCGTACGCCGCTGTTACGTTTCGTTACGTCAATCCCGTTTTATTACGTCCTGTGGCGTTCACCATCTGTACCGTGACTGCCGTGGCAATTTGTTTTGACAGTTTAAAAATATGGCACGGCACCCACGGTAATTACGGTCGCTCACGTTTGTCTATACGTTCTTGTGCGTTGTCTCACGTTGTCTTGCGGTCACCACGTTTTGTCCACGGTGGCCTGAAACGAGGCTGCCGTGGCCGCCGGGAACATGATTTTAACTTAGCATAACTGATTTCTCTGTACGAGTAGCCTCCTTTTATCTGTTTATATATTTTTTGTTTCGTTTTTAACATTCTTAGTTTCTGTTTTGTAATTAGAAGCATATTTCTATCGCAATGGATGCCTCCGATATATCCATATACATTTTAAAATCTAATTTTGACCTCTTTATATAAAATGTGAGTAGTTGTTTTTTTAATTATCACTTGACTTGAATGGGGATTTCCCTATATATATATAATATTACTTATGTGGATTTAACCTCATAAGTTTTTTTATATATTTGTACTTCCGTTTCCGGTATCTAAGTCTTTGTTATTGGTGCGATTGATTTGAATACAAGTATAAGTTTCAGTTTATGCGCCGCAATGACAAAGACACGACAGTAAACAAGTACGGTGTGGAGTTATCGCATTCACAAGGAAATGTTAACGGACGACAACAGACAGAAGACTATCGCTCTAGGTCACCATGATCTATGGTCAGGTGACCTAAAAATGGATGCCTGGATACTGATTTTTATTTCATGAGGTCTAAGCATACTTGTAGATGTATGTCATAACACTGATATGATGTTCAATACCAAATAACGGTTCCGTTTTCAATAAATTTACTTTTGAAAAAGGTTATTTTTAGGTTGCTAGGATATAAAATCACTCGCTAGGGGTTTCAGTTCGATAATTTTCTAAAAAAAAATACCTGTTATGGGGCTATCATCCATATGAAATGTATATTTGTAAATTTGGCACCTAATTTTTAATATTTTGGCGTAATATACATGAAATATAGGAGAAAACCATGCAACAATTTCTTTTTAAAAAGTTATGAAAACAGCATAATTTGATTGGTAATATGACCAAAACAAATGCATTCCTGACTACGGGTTTTGATTTTGAAACTTTTTAGTGATAACATTGATATGATGTTCAATACCAACTATGGTTGCTTTTTCATGAAAATCTAGTTTTGAAAATGTCTGTTTTTATGGTCGGAATGAAGATTGGTTTTCGGTTGCTAGGGTATAAAATTAGTTGCTAAGGGGTTTTCTTTTGATAATCATCCATATGCAAAATATATTTGTCAATTCGACACTATTTTTTATATTTTGGCGTAATATACATTTGTACATGAAATATAGGAGTAAATCATGCTAAAATCCTTTTTTTAAAGTTATGAAAACAACATAATTTCATTAGTAATTTGACAAAAAAATGCATCCCTTACCACGGATTTTTATTTTAAATTTTTAGCACAGATATATGCCATAACATTGATATGATGTTCAATACTAACTATGGTTGCGTTTCCAAGAAATTTGCTTTTGAAAACGTCTGTTTTTTGTGGTCGAAATGAAGAATTGTATTCTGTTGCTAGGGTATAGAATCAGTTGCTAGGGGGTTTTGTTTTGCTAATTTTGTATATTTGTTAATTTGACACTTAATTTTAAGTATTTTGGCGTAATAAACATAAAATATAGGAGAAAAACATGCTATAATCCTTTTTTTTAAATAGTTATGAAAACAGCATAATTTGATTAATAATTTGACAAAAAAAATGCATTCATGACTACGAATTTTGATTTTAAAATATCTTATCACAGATGTATGCCATAACATTGATATAATGTTCAATACCAACTATGGTTGCGTTTCCAAGAAATTTACTTTTGAAAAAGTCTGTTTTTTGTGGTCGAAACAAAGATTGGTTTTCGGTTGCTAGGATATGAAATCAGTAGCTAGAGGGTTTCATTTCGATAATTTTCTAAATCAATTAGTTGTTATGGGGCTATAATCCAAATGTTATATATTTTTGTACATTTGACACTGAAGTTTAAATATTTTGCCGTAATATACATGTATGTAGGCATTCATGTCACTAGTTTTGAATTTCTTTTGGGTATGAAAGAAACTAACTCCATCTGATCTTTTTAAAAAAAAATCCCATTATGAACTAACAAAAAAGTCTTTAGTTGATAAATTAAGCATGTAGCATATATTAAAGAAGTAAAAACAAGTTAGGCGCTCTAAAAGTCAAAATATAATCTTACGCACGCCAGTTTTTTTGCTATTTTCCAGCTAATAAACTATTTGACTTTTGGCCCTCGACCTTGAACCATCAACATGGTCAAAACAAAAAATGACACCATCATTTTTTACAAAGGGTGGCCTAATGAACATTTTGATATATGGTGTCAAACTTCTTCACGAAAAGCCCACGGAACTACTTGAGCCGCCGGAATATAATGATGAAATACATCAAGGAGGTAGTTTGTCGTCATTTTTTTAATATTATGCGTGGTTATCGTGAAGGCGATCCAGTCGCCCCTTATACATTAATCATGTGTACGGAAGTCCTAGTTATTCGTAGAAATAACAGAAACATTGTTGAAATGGTATAATGGTATAAATATGGATAATTGTAGTATTTTAAAGTTTCAATATGCTGATGATACTCCTCTAATACTTGATGGATCTGAAAACTATTTGAAGGCAGCTGTTACAGAATTAGATATTTCTGCAAAAAATTATTACTTAAGATCAATACTGAACAATCCCAGTTTATTTGGATAGGCAGTAAAGGTATACTAGTGAACACTTATTCCGATCTTGAACTTGCAATGTGGATTTGTTAAATTTACACTACTTGGTATTGACATTCGTGTTGATCTTTATAAAATACCAAAATTGAACTTTTGGTATTGAATAAAAATGAAAAAAGTAAACTCAAAAAACATCCAACATAGAAAAAAAGGAAAAAAATCTCCTATTCGTAGAGTCTGTCTCATAATATCTCTCTTAATTTCTCAGTTAAATCATCTTTTTATTTCACTTCATAACCAAGAGGAAAATTTTATAAAACATCTTAATACAGTTCTTTTTAATTGTCTTTGGAATATATAAAGTTAAGCGAGATGTAGTTATCCAGAATTATATAGATGGAGGTTTGGAAATGATCTATAGTTTATATCATCGTTTATAGATTCATCAAAAATAGGCTGGATAAGAAGAATATTTACATCAAATGGTAAATGGCATATGATTCTAAAACTACAGCCAGCTTTCTTTATTTGGCAAACTGTGGAAGTGAATATCTTAAGATTATATCTAATTGTAAAAATGCTTTTGGTTAAAACTAGGATTAATATGATAACTAATTATCATGGTTTAGAAAGAGAATTGCAATTATACAAAATTTGTTAAAAAAAGTGTTTCTCCATGTTCATTCCTTACATATGATGACGTTTGTAATACTCTTTCGTGCAATAAGCAATTATCTTCAGTACCATGGACCGATATCCAGCAATAAAAAGTTTCTGAAGAATTTAAATCTACCAAACGAAAAAACTATTTTATCAAATTATTCCTTTTAGCCTTGAAATTATATTGAAAAAAAAAAACATTTCTGGAGTCCAAGATTTGTATAGAATGCTTGTCAAAACTAATACTGTAATAGCTTGTCAAGCTAAATGGGTAACCTCTTTTGACTATGATCCAGAAACATGGAAAGATATATACAATATACCTTTCATGTCTACCAATAATACTAAACTTAAATGGCTTCAGTTCCGAATTTTTCACTACATATTAACAACTTACACTTATCTTTGTAAAATTGGCCTCTCTAATAATCCTCATTGTTTGCTATGTGCTTTAGAAAGGGAGACAATCACTCATCTGTTTTGGGAATGTTCTGAAGTTCAGAACTTTTTAGCTAATTTTGAAAGTGGTTTGGATATTTTGATTATACAATTTGCAATTAATAAAGAAACTATGCTTTGTGGAAAACTACATCATAATGACATATACTAAAGAATAGATAATGCAATTTTTCTTTTTATCACAGGTATATAGTTTATGGGAAAAATAAAAAAATTAATAAAGATTGGAAAAAATGGTTAAAGCTGATAGAACTTACAAATCCCGGATAGTTGCACATATCCTTGATTAAAATATAATATTTATTTATTTGTTGTCTTACATACATGTATCATGCTTGCATTTAATTAGGCTGTTGAGCAGTATCTTTTAATTCAATGTCACTATAAGAAATAAAATGTCTATATAACTTCTTGCCTCCATTTTTTCCCTTCTTCATTTTTCTTTCTTTCTTCCTTTCTCTCTTTCTTTCTTTCTTTCTCTTCTATCTTTCTTTCTTTTACTCTTGTTTTCATTGGTTTATTTACTATTTTTCGTTTAAGAATATGTTTGCAATTCTCCTCATTCTAGTTCACCCCATGATATTTTTCTTTCCTTCATAATTTTTTTTTTTATTTTATTTAATTTTATCTCTCCCTCCTCCCTCTGTTATAAAGAAACAATCCATGTAAATTATACTGGTGAATGAAAGAATGGCAAAGTGAAAGATATGTATGGAAGAGAACTTTATATATATTCATATGTCATGACTTTGTGATGAATGTAAAATTGGTATATTGTTTGAAAAAAAAATAATTTAAAAAATGTTAGCATTGGTTATCATCTAATAGTTTTAAATTTGTGTCAATAGATATTAATATCTTTCCTATTATATATTTTTCTCAAAACTGATAAACATTTTAGTATGCGAAATCTTCAGAAATCATCTTTATTGGTAATAAATAAAAAATAAATAAATACAACTGTTATAAATGACAAATAGATAGTTTTATAAACTGTCCCTTAAACATTTTATAATGGAATTTTACCGTGAAATGAACTTATTTCTTCAAACAGAAGTAAGCATACGTTGTAAGAAGAATGCACCAGGTAAAAGCCTATCTTTTCTATGACAATTCTGTCCATCCGTGACCGATCAGTAACTTGTTATACCCCTTCCGCCTATACTTTTTGAAATTTTTTCCAAATTTTTAATTAACAGAGCGATATCAAAGGTCACAGAGGGAAGACGAATTAGGGTAACTGCAGTTACCAGTATCAAACATGGCAACGATAGAAAAATACGAGAATAAACGGGTATTGTTCTCACATAAACGTAGTAGATCGTGTCTTGGAACATTATTAGCACAATTTGAAGTGTAAGTCATATCCATAGAGCCCCACATTGGAATCAAGCATATATAATTACGTATGATTAAGGTACCTCAAAAGTGATGATTAGGGTAACTTATTTACAAGTACATACATATAATTGTCCGAAAATAAGACTTTGCGAAATATTTCAACATGACAGAAATCAGGCTGTAAGAACCAAAACAAATTTGCAACAAATGTATTGAAAGTAAATCGCCAATTCACAATCACAGGAAGATACAATGCCTTTTTACGACGTGAGTGCCAGGAATATAATGGGAATAATATCACTGCATAATTAAGCAACACTTGTTACGCTAATAGCGGACAAATGTGTAGTCATAAGCATTGATTTCAGGAGATCGCGGTGAAGTTGCTGTTTTAGTCAAGCCCCTGTGAAGCCATTTCTAAATAAAAATCGAGTTGCATTGTATTCGATTATGAAAGGTTTAAATCAAGATATTGAAAATACTTGTACAAGCGAAATCGAACGTATCAATGGAATTGCATTATTGTTGCTTAAAGGCACTCGGAATATGTTTTTTTCTGGATGGGGTGATATATCTTGTAAAAACAGGTATTAGTGTTATATTGGTGATCATTTACAGACATTTCAAATGATCATATCCAGTACCTATAGCAATATATGTCTTATTCTACATTTCGTTCTCATCTCAGTTAAAGTAGCTTGCTTCCTACGTTATTACTTCCTGTATTGGTGTTTATTTTTTTCTGCAAAGCATGTACATTGTATACTCAATCAGATATTTTGGAAAAAATCCATCACTGCTTTACTGGGCTTATAATTAAAAACACCAATTGTGTTTTGAACCTAAGTACATTTGATTTAGATTTGGATATGAGTCCCAGTCAATATATATTATATATAATTTGAATACGAGTCCTCCTCAATAACATATTAAGTATACATATATATTAAGTCCTGGATGATTGGTCCAATCAAAATTAATAAAGTAGGCAATTCGTATTACTTAAACATTCCAAGTATCAATATTATGAATTTTTGCTATGGAAGGTATATGTTCATGTACTTATTAAACACAATCCTACAGGCAACTTAGATACTAGTGTCGCTATTCACAAATACATCGGTGAGTTACCCTAGTCACGATGTTGCAGTTACTATAATCACGGAAAAATTGACATTTTGAGTTACCATAACCACGCGTATTTTCACATGCTTGATTCCAACAACTCCGTGGATCGCTGTGCATATGACTGAGCTTCAAATTATTGATACTGGTACAAGACAATATCTACGGCGGTTATGTCAGAACGGACAGTACGATTTTTTTTTTTTTTTGCAGTCGCGATGTTCGATAGTGTTACTGCAGATACTCTAATCCGGTTCCCCCTGTGAAAGGTAGGGATACGATTTGCTATCATTATCAGTTATCTCACGACTATGGATTGCAAATAAAGTGTAATTGCTAAATCAATACAGGTATTAAACCCATGAAAACAGTCTTACCTTTGTTTAAGTTGAGAGTTGTCAATTTCCAAGCCTTTGATCTGCTCAGCGTCTGCCGTTTCCCTGAATAATACAATTATAGTATTTGTCATTACACTAGTATTTTCCCGTACGTAGTTAAATATACTGATGATTATAAAAATCATCAGCTTTTAAATTGATAAAAAATATATGATAGGATCATTGTATAGGCATATACAATGACTTCAATAAGATTGGACGAATTGAATGAAAGTTCCATTAATCTAATTGAAACATATCCATTAGATTGGACATACATGCTAATACTAAGTGATATACATATATCAATTTTCGATGAAGTGTGATTCCTGCTTCGAATGAAACACTCACCGATCTTTCATCTCCTTTTCCAGTTCACGGATGCGATTTTGGGATGATTCGCCACTGTAATATAAAACAAAGATAGTGTCTGTATTCAATTAAACCTACCGCTATGAACGATACATTTTATAGTTAGAAATTAGGTCCATAAATGTTACATCACAATATACGGATAATTTTAGGAAGACAATATGGTAGAAACAATGAAAGAAATTGTGGACTTTTTATGATATTGGGTTGGATACTATAAAACTATCAAATACATTTTTCTTTATTGATTTTTTTTATCGATTGCGAAACTCGATACACAAAAATAATGGGTTTTTTTGTCTAGGTACGACAACATACCACATCAGACATTCTGTAAAACAATTTACGTTTAAATGTACTTGATCGATAACGTATTTGCCGTGATCGGTTACTGTTATGATCTTAAACAAGAACAAGTACAGTTAGTGTAAAGAAGTAGGCGGGGAGATAAACAGTTATAGTAAATTCTGATGAATGTACAATAGACATAGCATACTATCGCTTTCATCAAAAGAAAATATAAAAAAAACTGTGAAATGCTCTTACTTTTGAGATACAATCAGTAGACGTTACATATCCAATGAAACATCAAAATCGAACTCACTATACGATCTTGATTATCCCAAAACAGTATTTTGACACTTTACAAAAATGACAAGGTCAGTCATGTATAAAGATATAAATATCATATATTAAATGCCAGATGTTGTTTTGTATATTTAATGCAGTAATATTTTCAACTTAAGCTGTTTTAATTTTTACTTTCGTGTTTTGAATATGCATTTACCTAATGCTTGGTAAATACAGTCGTTTCCAGTAATAAAGCTTTGCAAATGAGGACATGAATATCTGAATGAGAGTGATTTTGTTTAACGATTTACCTATCTATTTATTTTTGTTAATCTGTTTTACAGAAACAACTTCAATATTGAATATTTATAAGTCTATGCATGTGTATAATGTGTATATATTGCAGACCAAGCTGACAGACATGTCGTTGCGATAAATCGATTATATATATTTAATGAGAACTCCTTATGAAGATATATGTATGCACACTTTTCCTTACATTTGGGTTAGATCTTCTATTTCTCTTTCGAACCGCTTAATCTTCTCGCCTTCTGTTTCTCCCCTGTAGTTGAAATAGCATAGATGAAATATTCAGAAGAATCCGGAGATACGCCTGGTATATTATATCTACAAATTTCTTTTTTTATGCTTCAAACTGGTGCAGCTAAATTCTAAATCCATAACATGAACACTACAAACAAAATTATTACGTTATGTTAAGTTTCATATGTGTTCAGAAGATAATTGCTAAAGTACTGACAATGCCGTTACCTCCCCTGCGAGTATTGTCTATTATGACGTCATCATACACTATGACACCATCTTGTATCTAAGCTAATTAAAAGTAAATAAGCAATCGCCTGAAGATGGCCTGAACGGCCTGAAAACATTAGCGAAAAGGAAGGCCGTGTTGATATTTTTTTTCCTTAATATATATATGCATGTACATATGCATGTATATAAACTATTGAAGTAAGTGTATGCATTGTATTAAAGCGTCATTAGCATATCATGACACATTATAAATCATACAGATCGGAGAATGAGCCGCAGTGGTGATTATAGAAATAAATCGTTATTATGGACGTCAAATCAAGATAGGCCCGGGGAATCAACGATGCTACCATTTCGTGGTGTTCAAGTTGAACAGTTACCTATAATATATCAACAAGTTTTCTTTCAGGCAATCGATTAAAGCACCCTTTTTTCACATACCTTCCTCGTTGCTCAGATCCAATTTGAAGAGTTCCCAAAAGTGCTTCTATTTCATTGAAAGATTTGTCACTCTCGTTGAAAGTGATTTCCTGGATATCAACCGGGTACTCCACACTATCGTATGTTTTAGTCAGCCGGGTTGTGGCAGCGTTAGCAATATCCGCCTTCCTATTCTCTGCAAGACAGCTCTCTAGCGCAGCTATATCAGTTTCGACTTCGGTTATTCTCGCCATAAGCCGCTCCTGATACTGTTCAAACTTCTGACGATTCGTATCTTGGGTATCTTTGCATTGTTTTTTTAATTCGACGACCAACATCTTCGTGTGACTGATGATTTTCTCTTCCCGTTCCTCGATATTGCTCATCAACATCGTGGTAGCTGGGTCCAATCTCTTTAGATCATCGAAGACCCTTTTTGCGCTTGATTGCAAAGGAACTAGAATTCCCGTTCTCGTCTGAGAGCTATAATCAAGTATCTTCTCCTTAAACGTGCCGAGATGGTCATCTAATATAGCTAATTTATGTCTAAAATGTGCACCTGATTCTATGATGCATCGAGGACATGCAAGTGCTTCTTTGCACCCGTCTTCAAGACAGACAAAAAGGACGTCTACTGTTGGATGGTTTGGGCAGCGAATTTCGGTTTGCATTTGAGCCATGCTTTTGAGGCAGTATCTGTAATTAAAATAATAAATGTTTCAACTCATTCAATTTAAGTAATCGCCAATTGTGTTCCTTTGTTTATTGTCACATTGCATAGAGTGACAGCACATATGCACATTTAAAGATCATGTGAAGATCATGTGATATTAAATGACTAAGAAATTCATCGTTTACAATTGCGTCATCGATGAGTATAAAACGATGACTAATCGTACATATAAGTATAAACTGTACCAGACGTAAGGTACGATAACAACTGTTATCGTTCCTTCGGAACGAAATGTTAACACGACAACTTTTAGCTATCAACCCGCTTATAACCGCGATTTGAGTAATAAGGAAATCCAACGATATATATTTTGCTGAAATTTTGAATGTAAGCTAATCACGGCGTGATCTATCGATTGATATAATCACCTTAGCTGTGAAAATTCAAAACGACGAGATATTTTGGTGTAAAACCCCCAAAATCGGCATTTTGACCACTGATTTCTGTTTAATCTATCCTAGTAAATAAATTAATAAAGCTGAGAAGCTAGAACTCTACATATAAAAAGTCCTTGTAATTCTGAACAAAACGGTATTTCTTACTTTTGGAAATGTTATATACAACGGCCACAATACAGCCATGAATAAAGGTGGTATTTCGCAGGTTCTCGGTAAATTTCCACAACAGACGAGATATTTCGGGGTCCCAGGCGCCTTCCTTCTGAGCTATTCTGAACGATTGGACCGGCAAATGTACCATTTCAAAATGAGTGATATTTTTGAAATTTTCTGTAGAAGTGACTAAACATTATAAAATAAGTAAATAATGTATGCACTAATCATCAGATTTAGGTTACAAAATGCGTCCAACAAGTGCAACAGTGAAATGAATCTATTTGTACTGTCTCGAACGCACAAAATCATGGCGCAGACTATCGCGCCCCCTATAAGGAATGTGTATTGTTTGTATCCGGTTGAGTAAAAACGTTGAAGCCGCCTTGATGTTCAAGTTAAATCCGGCATTATCAGGTAAGTAATTGTTCATTTTACTTGTTATAGACATCAATATCATTATCGGTGGATATTAGTATTATCAGATATATTTGATTGTTTTTGTAGGCCTGCAAATATAACGTTAGGTACTGTTTACAGTCTGTTTATGATCACCATCGCGAGTGACTGTCTGACAACAGAACCATGCATGTGTTCTAAATCGTGGCTTAACAGCACGTAAACTGACAACTGTACCGACTTTGAGGCAGATGCCGTTTGAATATATGTATCTCCTAATATATTGTTTGAGCATATGATTAAATTGCTAGTAGTTAAACCATAAAGTCATGCACATATACACATGTATATCGTTTCGGTAGTGCGTAGGCTCACATGTAACGTACGTAACGTTAGCTTCGTTACATGTCATTTCGGTACATGAGGAAGTCTTTTCGGTATCATAAAGTGAACAGGGCGAAATGACTTTCAGGAGGTACCGAAACGTCTTTGAGTAATCTGAATATTAGACAACTAAAGAAAACGAACCAGAAAAAAAATGGTAACAATGTACATGTAGTTTGACAATGGATATGATCAACATTATTACATGTAGATATGGACATTTGTATGCACTGCAGTTTTACATGACACATAATAATTGCTTAGGCTTAAGTTACTGTACAGACTGGGTGGGTGAGGGCAATAATATTAATGAAAATTCATTTCACAATTTTGCTGTGTTGTGTATAGTGATAGACAACTACTGCGTAATAATTACAATGTAGGATGCCGACAGGAATCATCAGATTGACCCGTGTTGTGAAAATTAGCATACATATATAATATCACTCTGACCCATTTAGCAATGTTATATACGGTCATGTCATAAATGTTGTAAGACGAACGTTATTGTGGCGTCGTAGATATTAATGACGTCTGTGATATTGTATGATTATCTCGGTTGACACATCGAATCCAAGCCTGATTCGCCACTCTTACATAAAACAGAATTGAAACTAAACAAAGTAATCCCAATTTTGACCCAGAGCTTAAGCCCTGGCTATTCTCTCAAGGATTCAATAGATCTAGAATTAAATAAACAATGTTCAAGAAAATTTGTAAGATTTTTCCTTGTAAAGGAAGTTGTTGATATCTTCTTGGTGCCCCTGGACTCTGATCTGGTGGTCATTTATTGAGGTCAAGGTGCACTTTAAACTAAGCACCATGGATGCCCTTTTTCCTGCAGGGGCGTAGGAAGCGGGGGGGGGGGGGGGGGGGGGGGGGGGGGGGGGGGGGGGGGGGGGCAAACATGTCTTTTTTGCCCCCCCCCCCCCATTTTCGCCGAGTGAAATGTTCTAAAAATTCACATTTGAAAGAAAAAAGGGTCCTCCTACACATTTTTGAACTTTTTAGAAAATATTTCGCTGCGCGTTTCCTAAAACATTCAAGCATGTAATGTTCAAACCTTTAATAATGAAAATTCAATACACACGAACTAGACTAAAAATGTCCATCAAGGAATTATACTATTACAAAAAATGCTTCTTAAAAGATTTATATGTTTATATGTCTTAGCAAGACAATCAGTTGATTATTATTTTGAGTTACACAACAATGTGCCGATAGTGTGAATCCGGTATGTTCAAATCCATCGGACCCCCAATAAATATGTAATGATATATGAAAAAAGTAAATCAAGTATCTCCTGTGGGTGCGGGGCGCGGGGGTGGGGGGTGTTATGAAATTATGAAATATTGAGGACCTTTGCCCCCCCCCCCCCACTACGTTTCATCTTCCTACGCCACTGTCCTGTCAGAATCACTGAAGTTTTGACTATGTTTTGATTAATACTAGTTATGTGATAAATAGAATCTTACACTCATGGCTACATCATTTGAAATTTATTAAACTTAAATTTATAAAATTTGAAATACCACGAGCCTTTAAGGATATTTTGACATTTTATTTCCAAAATAACAACAGTTTTCTGGGTTTTTTTAAAATATCATACAGTATCTAGGTAAAAGGAGACCTGGTTATAACACTCACTATACAGTAGATAATGTCAAACTTGTAACAGCCTCATCAGCTTGAGAAAGGTTTTCAAAATGTTTCTAAATCAAAAAAAACAATTTAAAAAAAAAATTGATACATTGAAAGCCATTTCGGTTAAGGTATAGACTTTTAAATATATGATTTGCTTGCTGTTGACATTTTTTTCGTCTGTGATGAATAACACTTGGAAACGGTAACTATCTTAAATACTAGTACCTATATATATATATATATGTAGGTAATCTTCCTCAATATAAAAATTCAATATGATTAATAAAACAAAAGACTGAAGTATGAAAGATGTACCAATTAAGTAATTCATTTCTGCGTATGAATAAAAGCTACAAATAGATCCTATAATGTGATGATTTATTTAACTGATTTTCATATCATTCAGCAGTATCAAGGATTTAAAATAATTTAATTACCTGGTACCATATGTGTTCCAATTAGGATGTACAATTCGGATATAGAATAGAGTTCTCTTTTTTTATTAGTTTAACGTCCTATTAACAGCCATGCAGGGTCATTTAAGGACGTGCCAGGTTTGATGGTGGAGGAAAGCCGGAGAACCCGGAGAAAAATCACCGACCAGCTGTCAGTACCTGGCAAATTCTCCACATAGGATTCGAACTTGTGACCCAGAGGTGGACGGCTTGGGGTAATATGTTGGGGGACAACTTTACCACTTGGTCACTGTGGCCCCACGAATAGAGTTCTCATAAAAGGTCACATAAATGTTATGATAATTAGAAAGATTGGCACCTAATATAACTCATTACCCTAATTGCCCAACATGAAATTCGAATTAGCATTATACATTTCCAAGGCATTTCTTGATTAAAGCACTATACTGTTAAATATCTTATGCAAGTACATGTATGATCAGATGCATGTATACCATCAAACAACTGACTTACTTGTAAAAGGGTACGTGGGTTTTAAATTAAAAACTTTATATTCTTTAAATGTTCATATGAACAGTTTTCATTGGGATTGGATAAAGGGAGGTAATTGGCTTATTATTTTTTAAGGTATATTTTCTAGCAAAATGCTCAATATCACTAAAAGAATTGCAAAAACAGAGAAATTTATGTTTAGTTTTGGATTGAGTATTCGGTCAGACCAATATTGTCTATATTTTGACATTTTTTTTATCTACATGTGGAAAAACAGTTTCTTATTGATAAAATGGGGGTAGCAGAGACTTTTACATGATTATTCGTGATGTACATGTATAATTACATGATATTTTTCAAATCTTTGATGCCGTGTCATTATGAAACGATATAATCCATATTAAATGAATTCTGGTTATTTCTATTTTTTTTATAATTTTTTTTATTTTTTCAAGACATTTTATAGTACATTACATAATACAGGCATATACACATTCACTCCGACATACCATATACATTATACATGTATGTATAGTAATTGCAATCATATGAAGTACATACATACATTTATACATCTATTACATAGATTTATACATTTTCTGGTTATTTTAACTTGATTATAGCAGTAGTTTTATTTTGGCTTTTTTTTCTCTGTAAAAAACTGTTTAACATTTCTTGTTCTCTAAAATGTATGTATTTGTAAGAGATTGAGTGCCAGCCAGGCGATATTGTCTATTATTACCATTTTTTTTACTTTTTTTTTTCGATAAAATGGGGGTAGCTAGCAGAGACTTTTGCATGATTATTCATAAAAATGCATATTCCAGGCAGCAATAGCAATTATGATGAACTCCTTGCTTAATTGTATGTGATAGGGACAATTATAAAATGCCACATTCAAGTTTTAAGTCTCCCTTTATTTAAGAAAATAGCAGAGTAATAGCCTAATCCTTCTCCATACGCCAGGGGTTACTATCACTCAGGGGTTGGTTTGAAGTTGGGTGTCACTTTCTCTGTAATCTTGAAAGGAAGTCTATGCAGGACTCAGTTTTGAGGTCACCTGAGATGAAGTCTCCAGTGACCTAATCTAATTTTGCAGAGACCTTTCAAGGCCAAAGGTCAATCAAAATTGTGAATTATATGGTCCCCTAGGAACCTGAGGGTTGGGGCCAAAAGGGGTCAATTAGGCTAAAACTTCAACAATCTTCTTCTAAAATTCAAGAAATAGTGGAATCAAATACTCTTCATAGATGGAATCACGTGGGGAGGGGGTCAAGTTTACTATAGTTTATTTAGGTAAAACACATTTTTGAGCATTATTTGGTCATTTGTAATAGAAAATGAATCAGAATTATCAGTATGAAATGGTCAATGAATCATATTAACATATTTCCCATAACTGACCCCCAGGGGCCTGAGGGGTGGGGCTAAAATGGGTCAAATAGGATAGGCTTAAACTTCAAAAACCTTCATCTAAAATTGTGGAAATGGTAGAATCAAATACTCTTCATAGATGGAAAGGTCTTAAGGTCCTTTACAATAATTATGAATTATATATGAACCGTGGGGAGGGAGGGGTCAAGTTTACTATAGTTTTTATAGGGAAAACACATTTTTGAACATTATTTGGTCATTTGTAATAGAAAATGAGTCAAATGTTGTCAGAATTATCAGTATGATATGGCCATTGAATCCTATTAACAAATTTTCCATGACTGACCCCCCGGGGCCTGAGGATTGGGTCCAAAAGGGGTTTCTTTTAATTCATAAATGCTTTTTAAAGATTTGAACCAACTTTGCAATGTTCTTTCTGTATCAGCACTCAGGTGACCATCAAGGCCTCTTGGGCCTCTTGTTTTCTCCTGAACTGCATCCAATTTTACTAAGAGATATTTGTCCATGGGTGGATATTACGTCAGTGATAGTAACCCCTGGAGTATTGAGGATGTAGCCAAAAATGATTTCTGCAAGCCTGTGATTGGTCAGTTTGTTTCTTCTGAAGTGGCTCCAAGTTACTATGAGATATTCCAAGAGTGGATATTACGGTGATAGTTACCCATGGAGTTAGTATTGAGGATGTAGCTTAAAAGGATTTTTTCATTTTTTAATTACATTCCTTTATTGGTGTTTTTATAGACAATCAATTATATTGTATCTTTCAGGTTAACTGCCAGTATATATTATACAATGAACTACCAAGTTTGTTTAAATAAATAACCTTGACCTTTATTCAAGGTCACAGGGGTCAAATAGACTAAAATCTTTAAATGACTTCATGTGAATAAATAAGTAGCCTAGAGACCTGATATTGGGCCTGTGACATGCAGAGATGAATGGCTACCAACTTTGTTCAAATGAAGGGCAATGACCTTCATTCAAGGTCACAGGGGTCAAATAGGGTAAAATCTTTAAATGACCTCTTGTGAATAACTAAGAGGCCTAGAGATCTGATATTGGGTCTGTGGCATGCTAGAATAAATGGCTACCAAATTTGTTCAAACAGATGACCTTGACTTTCATTCAAGGTCACAGGGGTCAAATAGGCTAAAATCTTTAAACGACTTCATGTGAATAAATAAGTAGCCTAGAGACCTGATATTGGGCCTGTGACATGCACAGATGAATGGCTACCAACTTTGTTCAAATGAAGGACAATGACCTTCATTCAAGGTCACAGGGGTGAAATAGGGTAAAATCTTTAAATGACCTCTTATGAATAACCAAGAGGCCTAGAGATCTGATATTGGGTCTGTCGCATGCTAGAATGAATGGCTACCAAGTTTGTTCAAATGAAGGACCTTGACCTTCACTCAAGGTCACAGGGGTCAAAAATGCTAAAATCTTTAAACGACTTCTTCTCAAGAACCAAAAGTTCCAGGGTACTCATATAGGGTCTGCGGCATGCTTGGATGAAGGGCTATAAAGTTTGTTCAAATAAATTATCTTGACCTTCATCAGGTCAAATAGGCTAAAAAAATTTAACGACTTCGTGTGAATAACTTAAAGGCCTATAGAGACCTGATATTGAGCCTGTAACATGAATGACTACCTTGAGACTGGAAATTGGATTTGCAGCATGGTGGGGATCAAGGGACCTTCATTCATGGTCTAATTCATTAAATATATCAGGACCTGCACTTCTTCTAATAAATGAGTTTTTTTTGGATTGCCTTATAACTGTGTGCCACTTCTTTATTCTTTGAGGTGTTGTATTGTGCCAATAGTCAGATGACCGTTAAGGCCCATCGGCCTCTCGTTCATAACCTAATGGAATTGGTCCCGTTTAAGGGTAACAACAAGAGTTATCTTCCCTTTCTCTTCTCTTCATTTCATCCGCGACACTCCTTCAGGTGTCGCCCAACTAGTATTGCATGCATACACATTTTGACTTACTGCGATATATTTTGTCTTTTGTTATTTGAGTTCAAGTGTCATTCAATATTTCATTTACATTTCAGTCAATACCTACTTGATTGAAAAATTATATTTTTGGTACACGGAAATAACTACAATCCATATCTGCTCAATTAAGCGATCATATTTTTTTTCTATTTTGCTTCCACCATCTATATATCCAGATGGTTATATTCGAATATACAACACTTTCATTGAAACAACTAGTATTTTTTTAACAAACATGGGCGCAGAGTTTATTGCCAGCTATATTATATTTTTTTCTGTGGTCGATATAACCAGGTAGTGACCGAAATCAAAATGCTATAATTATTTTATCATTTTCTGGATTTTTAACATTTTTAAATGAGTGAAACTAAATAAGCACGCATTGTAAATTCTGCTTCGTGAAGACAGTTACAATCTTATAATTTGTAACAAGTTTAGTTTTAGAAAAAACATATGAAAACAGTATCAATTGATGCATTTCACACTTTTATTTCATGCGCCCGGTGCATGCGTGCTTGTAAATTGCATACATGAACATATGCATGCACTTCATTATACATGTAGATCCATGTCGGACACAGTCAATTAAATGTATAGTTTGTTCTCCGTTGAAATAATCCACTTCGACGCCAAACATATATTAAAAGATTCAGATTGACATGAAGATAATTCTCTTATGCTTTGTACTATGGGCTATTCATACTGTAGGATTAGCTTAGGCCTAATGTTGTTACTAGTCTAAGTGGAATTTAAAAAAATAAATATCAAACGTATTCACTATTCAAAGGCTCCAGATGCTTAATTAATGTTATTCGATTATTTCCTATTCACCTACTGTGTTTATGTTGAAAATTTAAAAGTTTAAACTGTAGTCATCAGCTGGAAGTCATCATCATCTTTGATAGGAACCGAAACAAACAACGTCGTCTGTCACATTTTGTGGTTACGCTTCAAATTCACGTCATCAAAGCGTTTGTTTCAAAGCGCCAGGAACAAGAAGCGTTTTGGTAACGTAGATGATAACGTTATCTAAAAATAACCATGCAATATAATTTTTCTATAAACTACTTCCGAAAAAATCGTGCAATATAGTTTTTTATCGGTCATCACGTGGCGTGTTTTTGACCAATGAGAAGTGACAAAAAATCCAGAAATATAATAATTTATAATATAACATTTCATTTAGCAAATGGTACCATATGATGTTGCTTTCTATATTATTGTAAAACAATTAACATCGACTTCATTACAAGGTGACATCCTCAAATAAATGTTGAGCAATCGGGTACTTTACCATTTAACAAGATGACAACATGAACTAAAATTTCAGGAGATTGGTACCTCTTTATCAGTTTTATTATTTTTTTTATGAGGTGGTCTTCTTTTCAAAGATAAAGAAGAATGACCAGACTTGAAAACTTCAATATTTAACTTGGATATTGGAAAAACGTTGACGTTGTCATAAATCAGAACTTATTTGAGTCTTTATATCAGATTTAAAAACACCTGTAGTAGACGTGTGGCAATACAGATATCAATGGGTTTTTTTCAGCATTTCATCAAACTATCAGGACGTTTAATGAATACAAGATATTTCTCTGATATTTTTAACAGCAAACATGTGGTCATACATATATCAATGTTCTTTTCAAAAAATACTCCATCGTATCGTCATAATTTCAGAACGTTTATTTAATACAAAATATTTCAATTATATTCTTAACAGTCGGTAACAGTGAAATGCGTATCTGATATGATATTATATTTTTATTGTTTTCATTTATGAAGAGTCGCGTTTAGATCCAAATTTCTCTTATACATTATATAAATTTGTGGTGCATTAACAGGAGCTAATTTACATCTTTATTACGGGTTTCTGGCTTTATAAGGATAACCAGATGCATATGTCGTTTAATGTAGAAAGAAAGATGAAACATATCTCTCGTTCACGTAAAAGTGCTTTGGACAATTTTGAAATATGCATATTTATCAAGCCATTTGGTTAATCGTGAAATACTAATATTTGATTTTAAAAGAATATCTAAGGGCTTCCAATATTTGTTCATTAGAGTTTCAATCCATCTATGGCGAGCTGTAACGGTGTTCTTATTTCTTTTATAAAGGTTAACCAAGGAAGTTTTCAAAGTAAAAAAAAACAACCACTATGATCCCTAATGTGAAGCAATTGGTGTGCCTCGATATGGTCGAATTTTTCAAAAGTATAAACGGCTACTAGTGTGTCCCGAAAACTGTTATTGTTAGATCAGGAGTCATGCTGAGGTGACCCCTGAATGGGGTGTTGTTAGATCTTGTATCGTAGTGTATTGTAGAACATTGTAATGGGGCGGAATTACAAGTTTAATTTTAATTACATTTGTTTATACAGCGCGAAAACCATCAGCTATTCTCAAACTATGTATTGTGACAGTTGACACGTGGGTTAATCACACATAGACCACTCTATATAATCGTTGTCCTCAGATCTGTTTGTCAATTGATAAATATTGACAAGTAATGTTTATGCATAGTCATCTTAATCACACCAATTTTGTGAAGACGGACTATTATCTAATATAATATAAAATACTTACAATATGACTTAAACTATTATATTCCTTTACAAATATTTAATCTAGGAATTGTCATGCCTACAATAATAGTAAGCGAGTTACCCATGAAAGGCAAATTTCTCATATATGTCTGTGTATTAAGTTTACAAATGTCTTGCAAGAGACCAAAAATGCACACTACACAGGTAAGAGCAAATCGAGTACACGCACTCGTGCCACTGACGTTTGAAGGGCATTATCTACCAACTTCATAATATCAAACAGCACATTATTTTTTGTTAGATTGTGCTTATATCTGTAAATCACAATACATATTACCCCAAATTACGTGTTTTAATCGATTAAAAGAGTGTGAATGGTTTCAAATAAAATTTACTGTAGATTTTGTTTTAGTTGTTTGTTTTATTTTTTTTTAAAAACTTGCCTTGTTGTCGTTAAGAGGCTAAAGTGCATTTGACTTCCCGGTGCTATTAAATTGTATTATTCGCAGACATGTTCAAATATCGAATACTAAATGTTCAGGAACTATGTACATAACAAATCAAAATTAAACTGACT
Organism: Argopecten irradians; assembly: GCF_041381155.1. Taxonomy (NCBI): domain Eukaryota; kingdom Metazoa; phylum Mollusca; class Bivalvia; order Pectinida; family Pectinidae; genus Argopecten; species Argopecten irradians. The sequence continues at coordinate 31,182,742 of NC_091141.1, read as the reverse complement.
GACGAAATATCGTTGTAGTCCAATACCGATAGTTGAAAAATTCACATTATTACAAGTGTCAAATAATGGTTCACTCAGAAAAAGGCTATTTCACCATTGCAACAGTAGCAACACATATACAATGGTGCTCAGTAAAGTAATACACAGCAAAAACACACACAACAACTTTGTGGTGTACCTAGATGTGTATCAGATGGAAGATATGGCGATTCTGTATGTCTTCATCATATTAGAAGAGATGGATGGTTGTTATTCAAGGCATATCCTTGACAATTAAATGTCAGCATGTTTTCCTCGTTTGAAGTCTATATATAATAGAAAAATATTCGATAAAATTTACAATTGTATTCAAAACAAAAAAAAGGCACAGCCAGATAACTTATTTTGGTTTGTTACATTACTTTTTACGCGAGATTCGTGCATTCAAATTACCGTAAATGTCATAGTTGTTTTGTTAACAACACATGTATACATACAAATGGTACATCACTTTGTTGTGGTGATTTGGATATTGATTTACAGATAACAAACCCAATGGTTGTTTACCCCAAGTATTACAGACGGGGTGATTATGAATGCTGGACACCATTAAGAAAATACTGAAGACAGGTGACATTCCATCAAAATTCGATTGGACTGAACAACTTTAGCCAGGCGAATTTTGAAAATAAAAAATGCCACCTGTACTGAGTCAATTTCTACTTATACTTTTGATGCAAAAACTATGTGTTGTCTGGTCCTCTATCTATGCGTGTGTATGCTAATGTGTCATTTTGGCCATTTTTGATAACTGAAATTCAAGATGGCTGCCATATGACCCCCATAGGACATTAGTTGTCAATGTCGATAAGCATACAATGGAGCTAGACATCATACCGGTCCAAAAAAACATGATTCGAAAAACTGCCAGAGGGGTACATGGGAACCTATTTCTTCTCCTCCACTATATCATATGATATGAATTACTAAACATGAAGAACATACATACATTACAATATTAGTTAATCAATACTGCTAATTCCATATATCACAGTGATAATACACAACAGGAGAGAATACTGGAATGGAAACAGAACTGATACTGACTGATAAAGGCAGCGTCAAACTATGGAAGTCGGGAATAGAACTAGCTACAGCTAAGTCTTATATTAGTGACCTTAAAAAACGGATGATTCTTTAATTATATTATTTACGGAATTTCAAACATATACATTGGTTTTTTTGCACTCTTGTAAATATATACATTCGACTGCTAAAACTATGCAGAGTGCCCATTATAAACGTAATGAAAATAATTGTCTTTGAGGTAGAAAGCGTTCCATATTACTTATTGACGAGCTTCAAACAACTACTTATACATGTAATACAAAATGATAGTATATTACCCGCAAGCATCCAAAGTAAGGAAGTCTTGAATACATTCGAAGCATCCAAAATGAAGCTACATATACTTCTCAGGCAAATTACGAACGTGCTATCGCTAGAATAATTCTTTGCATCGGAAAGTTGTCATCGCTCTGAGATGTATAGGCCAACTAAACCCTACATATACGCACGCATTTGGTTGCCTAGAGTTCAGGCTGTTTTTGTACACTGCGTAATTTGTTACGGGTACTTAGCTACAGATGTAAGTCTAAAGGTTTTTCCCAAACACTATAATATTTTTAGTTAGGTAATGAAGTCATTATCTTTACACTATGAAACTAATTTCGGATTACCATCACCAAATGAACGAACTTAATATTTGTAAAGGGAAATTGGATCTATATTTTGAAATGTGATGTCTACAGTATTCAGTTATGTTTAGTTTGAAGAGTACGTAACTATTAGGTATTGTTATCATATTAACTCTGTACAGTAAACGACAAATTGATATGTATGTTTTCGACTTCCCATAAGTTAATAAGGTGTACTGATATTGCTGAGAACCATTCTAGATAAGAACATGTTGGGTCCTGCTCTCTTATTGTGTCTATCAAAGTAGCTACAAAATCAGACTATACTCTTCTTTACTCTTTTCACCTAATGGAAGGATGATAATTTATATACACGTGGTACACTGTATAATGTGATCGGGAGGGATATATATAATACAACGGTATGTGTCTCTGACAGCATAGCATTACAAAATGACACACTGCAGTCTCCGAAAACACACGCATCATTTACACATGCAAAATACTGCATACACGAAAGGTTATCCTTGAATACCTTATTTGTTTTCTATAATTGACACAAACATGTTTATGAGCAGTTTTGTGTTATTTATTTATTGATATTTACTAATTGTAGTATTATGTATGATCTTGATTTTAGTATGAATGTGCATATTGTTTAAAATTCTAATGAAAATATATATGTATGCATAGGTATGGTTACGTAGTGATGCTGTTGGATGAATACAACTATGTAGTACAAGGCATCGTGAAACATTTGAAATGCACACAGTTTTCCTTACCATTAATTGTAAAGGTAGTGCGTATACGATAACTTTTGAAGCGAGGGTCAATATTACGGATTGAATAAAACGCCAAAACCAAATACGAAAACGAAATTGAAAAAGGAACCGAAAATACTACAACATCAACACAAATGCATCGATTTGCAGTGATACATTTACTCCAGTATTTATGCCGATGTTTGAAATATGACACATTCTACCCACCACTAGCGATGTTTTTTGCATTACTTTTTTTCAACCGTATTCCTAAAGGCGAAGCTCTTGTATTGATTCTAATCCAAGCGATGGTATGGGTCAAACTCTAATTGAAGCTATTAAACATTAGCCATAGTAAGTGACATGCATATATACTCAAGTTATATTGTATTTGATCAGAAGTGTGATATTTTATCATTGTTATATATAGCATGTGTCACTGGGCAGATACTACATTGATCTGTGAGCTAAATTCCCTAGAATATGTTTAGCTTGTTGGACTTATCATACGAGTTATGGTACATGTACACGTAATACGCACTAGCTATCTATGGCTTCGATTCAATTACACGTTTCTAATGGAATTCAATGTCAGTCACGGAATCAAAAAACATACTCTTTATAAGAACCTGACCAATCATATGACGCATTAAGTTTGTAGTTTTAAGTGAGAGTAGCTTAACCATTTCGACAGAAATTCGATGAAGGTATTGACTATATTTACAAATTTTTGTATAAGAAAATACTTTTTTGCCAGAATTACTTTATTTCTTTTAGACGTGTGTTCCTCTCATGCGAGGTTTATTGTTGGAGTAAGGTCTGAGTATCCAGAGAAAAAAAACACCGACAACGGCCAGTACCTGGCAACTGCCTCACGTAGGAATCGAACTCGCAATCCAGAGATGGAAGGCTTGTGGTAATATGTCGAGACATCTTAACCACTCGACCAATGCGGCTCTTATCGTATGCTATAGAGGCTGGGATGTTATGATGTAGTAGACAACCGATATTGGCTTCATGACATTCTGTCACCAGCTAATATTGGCATCGCATTATTCCATTACCTTCTAGTACCACTATCACATCACCTTATCCCCCGCTAACAAAAGGGTTTCATCCGCTGAACTGGTTGGTCGTAATAGTATCGCTTTTTTTCGGTATCATCATGCAGCGACAATGATTTTCCTTTGCCACACTCTTTTTCATGCTTTAGGTTAATTTTACATAGACTTTAGAAATAGGACTAATCAAGGTATCACGTGATATCCCATAACGTTTGTGCGATGCTAGTATCTTTGGTCGAGAACGTGACTTTTTATAATCTTCCTGCTTAAATGCCGGAGCAAGACACGTAACCTGTTATCGTCATTCCATCAACAATGTAAACAAAACTCCCACATATATATTTATATTTAAATCATTATACGATACGATATAACGTACATTGTATCACGACATGATGGATGAATAGATCCAATTGTACGTTAAGTGTTTTTTGGTCATACACGACTAACGTTGTACAGGGATATTACAAGCAAAATCAGTCTAAACAATTTGGACTGTGTTTCGTTCTGCAATATTCCATTCTTAATCCATTTTTCTATAAACAATAACTCTAAAGGTATACTCTTATTGTTTTACGCGCTTCACAATCAACTATCAACATAAAAAGTATAATAATATACGACTTACCTCACTATCCGAATATGATATATTCTCTCGTAACTCTCTGTCCCGGTATACGCCTCCTTATTGTTTTAATATCGAGGACTTTAATATTACACCCTGCTAAATAGTACAGATAACGATATGGGTCAATATCTGAGTACACTCCCGATTACCTGGCTGGGTATATGAAGTGTTTATCTGTACTGATACATATATAGGTTACAATGGTAACAAGATAAAGGCCTACCAACATCATATAATCCTGTTCAGTATACAATAGATATGATGCCCAAATAATTATCATACAGTAATTAAAGCGAAAACGTTCTAACATATTCTAATGACATGATTAGAATAAGGCAACTTTCTATTGATTTTGTCGTTTGATAATTACAACAGGGCTACGCTTGATACAAAGCTTTATTCAATACAGAAATATAAAAATCAGTCTGAGGAAGCCGCAATTATGTGCTACAAGAATATACGAATTTTTCTTTGCCTTTATGATCTATGATAAGGCCAAGTGTATGACATGGTTCTTTTTTTATTTACAACGGTATCAATATCATGTTCTATTCTACCAAACTATTTTATTTTTTCGAGAGTTTAAATATTAACTATTGTAACATATTGTAAACACAAGTGTAGGTAAAATGTAACAAATGAAATTTCGACTATTATTATATTTTCTAAACAATTTCTCATTTGTTTAAGCAAATATTGTGATTTATTTTGTAATTTCTTAATGTTGCAATGCCTATTTTAAGCAACATAACACCGAGTATTAAAATTAAAAGATATCATTGCATGATAATTGCAAATACATTTTCAGAAATGTTTTCTTATACCTTCAATCATTTATACAAATACGAAAAAGAACCTTAAATACAAATGTATAATTATAATGTAGGGTAGCTTATACAATGAATGCAGTCATCTTAGCTTAGAAATAAAATATTGCAAAGTAGGGATTCATCAATCGGTGAAATATCAATTAATCCTTGAACTAGGTCTATCACAGACGACCCATGTAACCTGGTAACTCTTCACTATTAAACGACACTCTTACAGAATATCATTTTAATCACTAGAACAAGCTATTTAGTTACAAATTGCAAATTACCTTGTAATGGTCTGAAAATACCAAAATGTTTTTTTTTTATTTTGATTACGTAACTTAAATGTTCTACACAATATAACTCAATCAATCAATTGAAATCATATCGAGCTTTACAAATGGGTATTGGATTATTAATTACAGTAATGATGTAACCGCTAGATGTGTGATTAATAATCTAAACCAAGCATACAAAGTAGACTTTGTCATAGTTTGACCTTCAAACGATAGATTTAGCGGTCTTCGATTTTTTCTGAAATTTTCACAATATTTACCTTATAATAAGCCAACGTTTAGAAAACATATTTGATACTCTCAAGATGGAAGTAGGTGAATATTATTTGTTAATAATTGGCAGGAATGAAAATAACAATCAAAATCTCTACATTTTCTTTCTTTAAATGTAGCAGACATTTTATTTGTTACATTATGCCCACACATTTGTGGTCAAAACTTGTCGTTATTTATTCTCTTGAGAAAAAAAATAACATAAAACATGCTTTTGATACCGTTTAGGATAAAAAGGAACTCTGACAGACAACTCTGCTAGGCAACTTTAATTTGGCCATAGCAAACGCCCATGTGACCTCTGGATTTTTAAACGCATTTCGACGGTCGGCATTGCCGTTGCTACATATAACATTCGGTTTTCATAATATTAGTTCATAGGCAGATTTCCATTGTTCGTGAACGATGTATTTTTAGTTATTTATATATCAGGGACCAAGGTTACTTTTAAATTATTAATTTCCATCAAGTGATGTATTCCAACGATTTACTCACGAGATGAATGGATTCCATAGACATGGACCTGCAGGAAACCTTCCATAGTATAAGGTATACACGGTGGATGTTCCGATGGGATTGCGTGCAATAACTTAAATGTCCCAACTGGCAAAATGAATGGGTTATTTTACCAAGCCGCTTGGATGGTCGGATAAAATATGAAATATGAAAGGTATGTCATGACTGTTATATGATCCCTGTTGGTGATACAATGTCTCTTAACGCATTCCTACAATGGGGAATTTCGATCGCCACTGCTAAAAGGATACTCTATTACTTTCTCACCCACGTACACTGTTAAGTGTTTTCTAAAGTTCTTAAACAAAATATTTCTAATGTGCTGAAACACTTACTTATTGGTATAGATATCCAGCCATCATACATTATTATAACGGCTGTATTAATTCCATTCTATGGAAAAGCATTCAAATCGTTGTAGAATGATACTCACACATCCTTTTGTCCCATGCTTTGTTTAAAGATTCCATGTAAATCCTGAACGTTGTTCAAACTATTTCTATAAAACTAAAAAACATATTTCTAGGAAAGTTCAAATGAAACTCATCGAGACTCCTCATTTCATTACGAATATTCTTTTGATTTTCTATAGGCGATTGTATGAATAGAGTGGACAAGGATTCCTGAAAGTAAAATGTAAAAAGAAACCCTGTCAACACAAGCCTCCGTATGAGCTGTTCCATGACTATCGACCAGATGCAAGTAGCGTTTTACTATCCGAGCGAAGATTACAGAAGATATATAGATATGGACATATATATTATTTTGGGGTTACACCATACTCAAGAACTCTGAGGAAGATTATGTAATTCCCTTTTTGTATCCGTCAAAAGTATAGAAAATCACAAAAATCCCTTACGTTGTATTTCTCACGTTCCTGTACCGAACTCGGAGACACTCGCAGACGTCACACAGCATTGGTTTACCATCGGGCCGTTAACTATGACAAAAACCAAATAGGCCATCGAAACTAGATAGTCAGAGGTGTGTCGTGTATCTGCTGCGAAATGTACGGATACATCAGTGGGGCACTCAGGGAGTACAGTCTCTCAATGCTATCTTTGTTGATCATTGTCATAAATAATGTCAAAGAACGATTTAAACGTATGCAGTTTTTAAAAAAAATAAATATTTTGTTTGTTTGAACGCAGATGCGAGTGGAGAGGTTGATGATTTTGACATATAGCTGATAGGTTTACAACAGTACATAGTTTATCTTACTTGACTGATCTATGTATCATACATGTACTTTCATAAAGGTTCATACGTACTTGCCCTATAAGCGTATTAGCATATTTAAAAAACATGTAAGGAAGTAGACCTGTGTTACGTTATAAACAGTTGTAATACGATAAATTAGCTGTAATGACGTGGGTATTACTAGGTAGAAATATGCTAATGTAGGTTCTGACACGCTGTCCTAAACTTATTTTTATTTATTAAACTCTAAATGAATGTATGCACACTCCACATAGGGAAAACCATGGTGGTATATTTCTGTCATCGTGTTATTTTAGGTCGAGAGTTATGTAACGTTTCTTTGCCGATATAATTATGTCGACCTGTCAAGTTATATCAAGACTTGTTGAGATATTTAAGTCGGCAAGTCGACATACATTACGGAAAGTCGACTTACATCCTGGAACATTAACTTGCCTTATAACGACGAGATCCATGATAGTCAGTCGCGATAGTGTAACTCGACTTTCCTATATGAATATTTGAATTTGTCGTCGACATAAATATCTCAATAAGTCATGTTTTAACTCGACATGCCGACATAACTATCTGGTCAAAGTCGATTTTCCTAAGTCGAACTAAACTAACTCGATGGCAGAAATATACCACCATAGAAAACAAAGAGTTAAATGAAAAGTGATAAATGATAAACCGTAAAGTGACAAATTTATTACAAAAAATATCTAAACTTCATATAAAAAAATATAACAAATATTATGCAAATAAATTGACACATTATTCAGTTTTATAAAATTATTTAAAATAATTATGAAATATATAGAGGTTACCTGTGTGTTACGTGTGACCTGTTTCTACCACAATTATATCCGCTTTTATCCGATAAATTTTAACGTAGAACAATATACCTCAACCTAGCTCTATGGTAGATCAATAGACGGACTGACAGATAGGACCACTGAAGAATCAATGTGCGTATTCGTTAAGATGTGTTATTAAACTGTTTTTTTTTTTTTTTTTTTTTTTTTTTTTTAAATTATCACATCAATATACGAACAAAGTGAAGTAGTTGTAAAAAATGAAAAATAATTATTACATTTACATGACATCAAAGTATATCAGACTTTCAGATATTATGGTTCATTACTTACACAAGTAGAAGAGCTTAACTGATATTAATGATGTATGTAATTTTAGTGTATAGCATGGCCGAGTTAATTTAGTCAAGTTCAACAAGTTTTATCCTCTTTTTTTCAATTTTGCGTGAAAATACTCCCCTTTACTGAACCCAATGTGTCTCTGTACTTTATAGTAATTTTGAATTAAATTAACCGAAACCATAACATTTAATGAACCATAAAAGCATCTGGTTCTCTATATATAGTGTTTTTATAAGAAGAATACTTCCATTGTCAATTGTTTTATATAGACCTGTAGGTTCAAATAGCCCCAATATCATTGCTTGTTTATTTACGGCAAAGGGAACAAAAAGAACATCTAATGTATCTTCAAAGTCTGTCAGAAAATTTTGAACCTCATTACATTCCCATAAAATATGGATAATTGTCTCCCTTTCTATAATGCAAAAAGTACAATGTGGGTTATTTGTGAGACCAATCTTGTAAATAAAAGAGTTAGTTGATAAAATATGATGGTTTATTCGAAATTGAAACCATTGGAATTTAGTATTGAGAATTACCTTGAATGGAAGAGAATATATTTTTTTCATGTGTCATTATTGAAGTCAAATATAGTTCCCCACTTACTCTGGGCAGATATACTGGTGTTTTTTCTGTATAGATGTAATAAGCACTTTATAAAAGTCCTAAGAACCTTTCGTCTTTTTCAAAATAATTTCAAGATCTGTAGGTATAATTGGGTATGGTAAAACATTGTTTGGAATATGATGAGTTTTAAATTAATTTTTAATACTTCTCAATATTTCTTGAAACTGAGGATAGTTTGTAACATTACCATGTAACTCACAAAATTCTCCGAAAGAGTAAAAGGAGCAAGTTGTTTATCCTTAGTTAAATAATATATTATCGTAATACCATTATTAAACCAGTTTCGAAAAAAACACAGTTTCTTTATCAACAACTATATTCTTATTGAACACACCTCATGCTCTCAGGGTTATTGTGCATTGGTACTCTTATAAGCAGGACGAATCTTCTCAAATTGATTTAAGTGTAATGTGACACGCTTCTTGCACGATTTCCAGTATGGAATCAATCTGATGCATTCTGAATTTGACGACCCTGCCTTACCAAGCCATTATAATTCATGTTTCCAAATGATGTCAGCAAACATAGAGTGTGTTATATTTCATTATCAATTTTAAGCCTTTTTGTAAGAAGTTCATAGAAAGCATAATGACATATATTGATTTCGAAAGTGTCCAAAACACGATTGAATAAATTAATGTAATCAGTGAAAACATTGTTATTTGAGGCTCTGTTGAAACTAGGAGTAAATTAGGTACAAAACAATCGCACGAAGATAGTTAAAGATTATTAATTCATTTATTTTACAACAAATATTATTCATTCATTTGAAGTTATTGAAAATGTGTTAAACATGAAAATTTAAAAAGAAACACGGCAAACTAGACTTGCTAAAGGTACAATCTAACATTTTTGTTCTCAAAAACAACCATTAAACAGGATCGATATTTTTTTCTACCATTCCGATTCTTTTCCCATTTCCTTTAAAAATATGTGTGATACGAGGTCATGCTTCACATATTCTAGGGGGATACAAATAGGTTTCATATGTGCGTAATATTTTTTGCGTTATAGACCATTCCCCGAGATATCCTAATTTACCAATCAATCTAAACAATGTTCTCGATCGTTCGATTGAAATTTCTTAGCCCACGTTGCAGTACACATGACACCTAGCCGATACAATTTCAAAAAACAAACTGTAGATCAATCTCATTTAATATAAACCACATGTATTCAATTGATTTACATAGTTTGCCCTTACGTCAGACTAAACAATAACAATATTTTAGGCCTAAGCATCAACCGGTCATCAGAAGACTAAAAATAGCCACTTACTTTCATGAAACAGAGTTAACTTCAAAATAGCACGACTTGTTGCCAGACTGACCTTCATCATGTTTATAAATGATGTCGGACGTGATTATTTTGGGAAAACACTGTTATGAATGTAAAAATATAAGTTAAAGATTTGTCACGCATTACATTTCTATACATTACTTTGACAAACTATCAATTAAACGTCAAATCGTTGTTTCGATACTCAGATTGCTATTGGTGATAAATATGGGAAATAAATAAAAACCATTAAAACGTCGTAAAATTAAGGATTCCAGGTATACAAAACCACACATGTGTTGATCAGACGATTCGGATCACACTCGTGTGTAGAGCAAACTGAAAATATTACATAATAAAGTTTTATGTGTTAGCTCATATACTACTTGTCATTACCATTTTATATGAATAGAATAATCAATCAGTGTTTCTTTAGTCATTTCTGTACACTTTTCCATCAATCGTTTTCTTAATACATGTACCTTAAGTTTTAGCAGCCTTATACAATTACTCAATGAGACGCATGGTCAGTATCATACATACACATGTATATGAAAATGTATACCAAGATCAAGAATACATTGAAATGGCGTTTTACAATTTATCGCAAGCATACAAATATACGAACAATTGCATATTTAATGTAACAATTGCTGCAATAAACTATATAGTAAATGATTTGCAAAATCATAACTAAAATTATGTTTCTGTCTATAAAATGTGTAAATGACTGGCAAACACATCAGAGGTGAAATATTATTTCTGTACATTAAATATTATAAAATTCAATATTAAATTTATCATATGACTGGTGGTTGTGGTTTTCAGAAGTATTCATGAAAATGCAACATCAACCCCGACAGCAGCAGTGAAATGGATGAGAGGTTACTGGGCTGAGTGTCGATCTGATGTCAGGTGGATACCGTGAAACCCAGGAAAATGATAGTATCATACGTTTTCGGCCTCAGTTGATATATCATTATTCGGTAGATAACTCATCGTATGGACCTGGAAATAGGCCGATACTCGTATCATAGATATGTAGATATTGAATATTATATGTAACGAAGCTGCGGTGCGCTTCGTTGCTATATATTCCGGAAATTATATTAACCGAAACTTTGACGCGATTTTGCTGTGCTCGAGATCTCGGGACTGCGCCGAGGCTTTCAGTTTTCTACCGGGCCTTGAGAGGTGAGGGTTGTGTTTTTGAATCCCATGTAATTTTTATATATTTGTCGCCCATCCTTTCCCTAATTTGCTGTTATCGTATAGTATGGAAATGCATTAACATTACTGTGTGTGTATTTTTCGCTGTCAGTCGATATTTTTGCTATATTTTTGAGTTTGAAATACTTGTGAAATTGTGCAATGTTGGACTTGGCATGTCTCGCTTTTAGACGGGTTTCGATAGTATTTAAAAGTCTTCACTCTTGAGTTGAGAGCCGTTGGTAGGCTGGAAAGGAGTGGGAGCCTCCTGTGTTGAGTTTCGGGGTTAACCGTTAAGGAGATATTTTGAGAATCTTCGCTGGAGAACGGTGTTTGTGAAATTGGAGGTTAAACTATCGATAACCGGCCCGGTGTGTAGCGCCACGTGCTCGGTCTTTCATTGACGGGTAGGAGTTAATTCTGATAGCGCAAACGTGAGAATATTAGCAGCAAAACTGTCCATTACACACTACTTCCCACTGAGCCACGCGGGTATTTTCTTGTTGTCGCCTTTACACATGTTAAATATTAATAAACTGTAAAATGAATTTGATGTCGTCCATTGTCCATACTCACTAGTACCTTTGAATATTGTAGCGAGACATAGGAATCTGCAAGCTAACGCGGCAGTCGAACCCAGGGCAAAACAAATTAATTGTATCATTCTTACTCTACGCTAATGACTACGGTCGTAGCGAAACAAGTCGTTACAATTTGGAACCTCCGGCGGGACCCTAATTAATTAATTAATTTGAATTTTTGATTGTTGACTTCCTACTCGTTTATTTACTAGGCGGTGTGACGAGTCCCTGTGGTTGTGAAATTTATACAGGTGTACTGTTTACGTTTCGGTTGAGTGGTTACGCTTGTGTGTATAATTTCTCAGGTGTGAGCTATTTATAGCTTGCACTGTGTTTCTCTTTTATATTCTGGACCTAGTCTTGTTGGCTTGATTAACGAAACTTGTGTAGGCGTTTCACATTACTGGTGAGAATATGGACAGTGCGGATTTTGGAAATGAAATATAGGCTTTACAATCCTGTGTAAAACTTTCATTGCGAATGCTCATGGGAGGTGTCGTGTAACAGGGTACAGGGGAAGGATGGGCGACAGCATTACTGGGGAGGCCGCTCATGGGTAAAGGGGACTAAGTAGGATTTATTGTGGTAACTGATAGGGGGTTAGAGTGAGTTAAATTCCGAAACTGATTAGCCAGTACTGAAAATACAAACTTGTAATTAAGATATATATTGATATTACAATTTGATAGGACTAACATTTGTTGTTCAACTTGTTTTTCATGTTTGCTGTGTACTGGTGCCCCTGACCTGGGGGGGAGGAAACTAAGGAAGAGGACCCAGGCCCCTGTGTCGTTGCTGGTGCCACAACGTCAAAGCGGTTTGGGGAAACTAGGGGGCCCTGCCTGGACCCAGACGTCCTTATTGTTATTCCGGAAGTACAAAGTGTGATATAAAGTGCCCGGAGGAACTTTGATGTGATAAGTGTCGGGACATTGGGGTGTTGCTTTTGGACATGGTAACAAAAAAACCCAGTACTTGATTCCAGGGAATTTCAGTGTTACACAAGGAGAACATTATAGTTTGGGCCCGATCGGGCAGGGTGATAACCCCGAACCGCGCAGCACAGGGGTCTGGAGGACACAGTGTCGACCCCTGAATATCCCTTCCCCAGGGGGCATCAGAACTATCGGATAATGTGCATAGTGAACATTCAAATTTCAATGTATTGATAAGTATTCCTGAAATGTTCATATCTGTTTTATATTTTTTTCGTTTTGTTATTGGTAGGCTAAATATGGCTATAGTCATGTAGTGTTAGGTATAATTTGGGGGGGGGGGGGCTGTTTGTAATATTGTCTATATAATGGGGGTTGTAATGTAGGTGAACTGGGGGGGTATATAATGTTAGGTGTAATTGGTGGGGGCGACCAGGGGCATGTAGATAAGACTGTAGGTATAATTGTAGTTAGTTAGGGAGAAGGTCCAGGTGGTTGGGGGTGTCTCAGCGGGGGGTAAGAGTTAACATGACCAACACCTCGAGATAACCCTAACAAGGACTTCTCCTATTCAAAATTGTTGGGGTGGGTATTTTTGGCTGTTAGGTATTCTGGCCACTGTGGGGACTATGGTTCTGGTGGTTAGAGTTGATACGACCAACACTGGGGTCTTGTACTCACGTGGTCAGACTTAATTAGTTTGGGGGGGTATATAAGTAACGGGGAAAGTCTCTGGTCAACCCCAAATTTTCATTCGAGCTGGGTTAAGTAAAATCATAAGAGTGGCTTCCCCAGTCTTGTAGGATCGTTTAGGGCCCGGTGGAAAACTTTGTTTTGTTAATTGTATGTTTTTGTATTTGTGAACTTTTTTTTCCCATAATGTCATATTTTTTTCCTTTAGTTCTAAAGTCGTGTAAAAAGGAGGTGTGTCCAAGGCAGAAAGAAAAATTATCTATGAGTACTCTTCTGATTTTGGAATTGTCTAAAAGTATAAAGGAAATTTAACTTGGTTAAAAGACTCTTGGGTTTTTTTTTTTTTTTTCTTTGAAATGCGGAATGACTGCAGGGATTATTACGTTTATCTATAATCTTAAAGTTTTCGTGTACGGAGTTCCGAGACTGGAGCTAACTTTTTCTGCCTTGGAAAATTATTCAACTCTCTAGTTATGTTTGGTGGTGTCTAACTTTGCACAGTGGAAAGTGTAACGCGTGCAAAAATATATGTTAGGGGTAAAATCAATTGCTGATTGATGTCCATTTCACAATAACAATTATTATGGTCTCACCATTGTAATACTCGACAACATCTTCTAATATACATTTATTGCAAAAGTAAGCAAGGGGGCCTGTTACAATTCTTTTAGCACCCATTTCTGCGCTGAAATTCTCCAGTCTGCTCCGAGGTCACTTGGCATTGTACATACGTCAGGTGGTAGTACAATATATATATACGAGGCATCTGCAGTTCATTGCTAGGGCTGTAAAACAAGTATACAAAGAGAAAGAAATACAAAAGAAAAGGAATGAAAAACAACCATGCCCTAAGCTATATATATATAATCACTACTAAACAGTTGTGATTGATGTACTCGTAGAGAAAATAAGTGATATTACAGGTGAGCTGAGTATTGAATTTTGCTAGCCACCAGCTACTACCTATACCAAGGGCACGTAACTCATGTGACTCTCTGAGCTGTCTGGGGGTTTCATAGCTTGTCTCTGACAAAACTACATTTAATACAACCGGTTTGCTTATAGTGGATGTTTTCGGGTACATACCAGTGGTGTTACAGAATAAAGATGTTGTAATAATTAAATAAACAAAAGATCAGGAAATATTACTTGTGTAATTGGTTGCAAATGGAAATTTGTAGATTTGCACAGGATTCCTTGATGAAATATAATGCTTTCGTTGTTTTAACCTTTGATGCACTAGCATTGTGGTTATTTAGCAAGAATATTAATATTGAACGTCGTAGGGATAATTAATCGGTGATACTTGTACATGTTCTATACTTGTGATGTGATATAATTGTGTACTGGCATTGGGATGATTGTTATTTTTTTAATCCCAATTCCACTTCAGGATACTTGTTATATATATAGAGAGTCCACCTCCTTTGTTTTTGGTACCTTGTTGTACAATTGTTTTTTTGTATGTTTTTTGTTGTTATGATTGTGATTTTGGCCAGTGAGGGATTATTTAAAGATAATGACATGTTCTATCTCCTGTTTAGAATGGCCGCGGTATGTTGATGCATTTCCGTCCTCTGTAATTGTAGGAAGTTCTTACATTATTTTTTTTTTATTTTTTTTTCTTGCAGTAGGTTGTTAGTGGCTGCGGGTCGCATCCTGTCTAGGTGGTTTGGGGGACAATATACAAACTTGGTTTTTTTTTCGTTTTTTTTCCTTAGCTGACCTTTCCTTATTAAGGCATGTTTGTCTTTGTGCAAAATTTTGGGTTTTTTTTCCCTCGGATTATCTCCCTTTATTAAGAGATGTTCGACTTTGTGAACTTAATGTTTTTCTTTCCCTAAATTACCTCCCCTTGATTGGTTCTTTAAAATTTAGTTTGTTTTTTCTCATTCTATTTTTATTCTAGTTCGAGTTCGTGAACTGGATACTTCCAAATTCGAAATTTGTGCATCTTACTTTTGGCTTTAAATGTTTCAACTTTTGTTAGGATGTTTTTGGTTTATTTTTTTTTTTTTTTCCAAATTATCTCCCTTGGATCAGTTTTACGGCTACGGGTCGCAGCCTGTCTAGGTGGTTGGGGGGTATGTAACGAAGCTGCGGTGCGCTTCGTTGCTATATATTCCGGAAATTATAGTAACCGAGACTTTGACGGGATTTTGCTGTGCTCGAGATCTCGGGACTGCGCCGAGACTTTCAGTTTTCTACCGGGCCTTGAGAGGTGAGGGTTGTGTTTTTGAATCCCATGTAATTTTTATATATTTGTCGCCCATCCTTTCCCTAATTTGCTGTTATCGTATAGTATGGAAATGCATTAACATTACTGTGTGTGTATTTTTCGCTGTCAGTCGATATTTTTGCTATATTTTTGAGTTTGAAATACTTGTGAAATTGTGCAATGTTGGACTTGGCATGTCTCGCTTTTAGACGGGTTTCGATAGTATTTAAAAGTCTTCACTCTTGAGTTGAGAGCCGTTGGTAGGCTGGAAAAGAGTGGGAGCCTCCTGTGTTGAGTTTCGGGGTTAACCGTTAAGGAGATATTTTGAGAATCTTCGCTGGAGAACGGTGTTTGTGAAATTGGAGGTTAAACTATCGATAATCGGCCCGGTGTGTAGCGCCACGTGCTCGGTCTTTCATTGATGGGTAGGAGTTAATTCTGATAGCGAAAACGTGAAAATATTAGCAGCAAAACTGTCCATTTCACACTAAAAGCTTCCCACTGAGCCACGCGGGTATTTTCTTGTTGTCGCCTTTACACATGTTAAATATTAATAAACTGTAAAATGAATTTGATGTCGTCCATTGTCCATACTCACTGGTACCTTTGAATATTGTAGCGAGACATAGGAATCTGCAAGCTAACGCGGCAGTCGAACCCAGGGCAAAACAAATTAATTGTATCATTCTTACTCTACGCTTATGACTACAGTCGTATCGAAACAAGTCGTTACAATATATACCTGATATTGGTGTATGATGTGCCAACCGGTCAATGTGAATGGATAAGACCAGACTAAGGTAAACGTACTAAGAATATATAAATGTGCGTAATAAATATAACAATGGTCAATTTGATCGACTATACACTGTATAAACAAAGCAAAACATCCATATTGAAAACAAAATCGATACATGTTGCGCTAACACATAGCGCCACAAAGACATGGCATGTTTCCCCCAAACAATACCATGTATGTTGTGAAGGTTGATAATTTCTGTGATGGTTTTGGTCTTGTTGGCTATCGCAGTTCTTTCAGCTTCAATGTGTTACTCCAAAAATCCCGACTACAAGAAAAGAAACGTAATGACATTAGTGATGCTAGCGAATTGTATGCAAATTAAAAAGGGGACGAATAAAACGTAGCCTAAACTTATTGCCATGTCAGACCAAACTCTGTTCATATTGTCGAGTCAAAGATCCTATTTGGTATTGTATGTTATAATAATAAGTATCATGTATCTTATGCTGTTTAAATTTGTCTTCCATGTAAAGACATCTTTAAAGGAGATTACATAGTCATAACAATAATTTCAATATCTAGTACGATTATCTAATGCTAAATTATGAGATAACACATAATATTTACAAAGTACAGTATAGCTATGTTTTAGATAAGTTACACATGAGGTCGATAAAAATTGAAAAAGGAACAATAAAAAACGACTAATGAAGCCGCCGGTCGTTGTCTTTGTCAAATTATGTGTAATTTGATTATTGTTCACATATATGTCTAAGATATCAAAGAATTTAATATATTATATCAAATTCAAATTGAATGTTATTGGAATGGAACCATAATTCAACGAATTAATCTGAAGGTAACTTATGGTTTACATATATGTCTAAATTATCAAAGAATTTTATTTATTATATTAAATGCTGAATATAATTTTCAGTCATTGATTTATAAAAATAAATTTATTAAAGTAAATGCATTGAAAGTCGTCATTATAATATCGGAATATGGTGACATGTTGCCATCATCGTGTTATTTAAGTTAGTATTGTGTTATCTCTTGTCCCAGTTATAGACAGTAAGATAGCGAGCGACATGACTATGTATCTGTCACCTAATTACTTTTATAATGCTTATATAATACCATTAGGACACAGTTGATCACTTAAATTTACATTATCATAGACACGTTTTGCGATAAAATGCAAGTGAAAAGTTTTCAATTAGCACCCGTAAGCAAGTGATATCGGAAAGTACAAAAAACTTGAACAGCCTGCTACAATATAGTTCACCCTGTAATCAGTAATAACGCGAATATCAAAATATCAAAATATTAATTTAGCGCTTGATATGTTTAAAGTAGTTTAATAGGAAAACTATTTTCTTCGCTATTTTGATAATATTTGAAATGAGAAGTTTTTGTGGTGTAGTGATAGTAGTGATAAGTTAGATTTGAAACCGATTAGTGTCAAACGTCTTATTGTGATATCTTCCATAGCAATTTTAATATTCAGTTACTAAACATGCGTCCATTCGGAAGGAGTCTTACCCATATGTTTCAAATAGTTTTTGCCGTTTTTTGCCTATAATTGTCTTTATAGTTGTTTTGCAAAACTCATCACTACAGATCGCAGTACAAAGTATAAAATTTTGATGTAATAACGATATATATATAAAAGAAGTTTTAATTCCTTGCGAGTTGACCTAGCTTATCACGACTAGATCAGTGATGTGAAGCTGCGATAGTAAAATTTAACTTCCGACGATAAATTTGTCGCAAAGACGTGTAACAACTCGACTTACTGATGCAAAAATCTCAATTAGTATTGTTATAACTGGAAACGTGGACATACCTATCTCAGTTAACCCCGGGTAACCATAGCATGACATAAACCAATACGATGTTAGAAATGTGTTGTTATATTGAACAAACTATCTTGTTTAAGACGAATAGAGTAGTACCTACGCTCACTTATCTTAAATCCGATGTTCACTATATCATGTCAGTCAGCGCATTTCACAAAAATAGTTTCAGTCATAAGTACAAAACATAAATGATCTATTCAAATGCATATATATGTATAACAATGTAATTTTATATATACCATATACCATTCTTGTTTGGAGATCAATTTGGGAAACATATCATTGGCAAAACATTGTAAAACTAAATATAAATCATGACAGCCGTTATGTCCGTTGCATCTAACATCATAATAACGAAATTACTATTTCATTTCAATTAAAAAACACTATATGCGAAGACAGAAATGACGCTTATTAAACAAGAAGATGATCCAATCATAAAAAACATGACAAAAGACCAAATGCATTTTCATTACTACAAATTTAACGAAATATATTGTTTTATGATTATATGTAATACCTTACAAGGCGCATGTTACAGACAATAGACAATATGTTGATATTGGCATTGTTGTATGCAAATGTATAAAACACCGGTATCGATTATTGACATGTACTTAACTAAATTATCTTTAATTACAATAATAGTCATATGTTAGCTCTAGCAAAAAATATACATAGACGATATTTTAAAAATCGGGTGAATGTCTGTCACGTACGTAAACCAAATCATCTGTGAGTACTCTGCTAACAATACAATATTAAACAATTATGGCTAGTCTCAATAAGGTAGATATCTACAAGACAATGTTTCAAAAGCCGCGTTTCACATTATGATCAGATCCCACTTTATACAGTGACACAGGTAACGCTGTAATTTAGATCGTCAAAGATTCTGTCTTGTATGTTAGCATAATTATCATTAATGATTCTATGCTGTTTAGAATTGTCTTACAGATAAATTCATCTTTAAGATTAAGATTACATAGTCATAATAATAAATTCTATATATCGCACGATTATATAACACTACATTATGAGAAGCATATATTTTTTTACAGAGCACAATATGTCAATATATACTAAACGGAACAACATAAGACGTCCAAACAAGCCGCCAGTCGTTGTCTTTGTCAAATGATATCATATTGTAATTGAAATTTGGTAACAATATTACACTAAAATGAATTATATTTATTAATCTGAAGATAGTTTATGGTTATACTACCACATACAACAGTATGTATAAAAACATTAATGCATTTAAATTATAATCTTAAATGCTGAATATTGTTCATTCATAAAATTACGTAATACGTTTGAAAGTCAAGGTATTTAATGTTGTCATTATATCATAGGAATATATTCCTACCATCATGGGAAAACCAGAAAAAAAAAATTCAAAAAATTGCCCTAATTTTCAAAATAGGCCTAATATTGATAGAAAATGACCTAATAATCAGAAAAAGTCTAATTCTGAGCAAACTGGTCTAAAATAACCACCATGGTACTAATTTCCATGACCCCGGTCTAATATTACAGCAGCGGTCTAATTTTCAGTGAACGGGTCTAATTTTCAGTGATGGGTCTAATTTTCAGTGACCGGTCTAATGTTGGTGACCACAGTCTAATATTCCAGCGATGGTCTAATTTTCAGTGATGGGTCTAATTTTCAGAGATGGGTCTAATTTTCAGTGACCGGTCTAAATTTGGTGACCACAGTCTAATTTTATAGTGCTGGTCTTATATTCAGTGACGAGTCTAATTTTCAGCGACTTGGTCATTGTGGTGGCCTCAGTCTAATATTACAGCAATGATCTAATTTAAGCGACCGGATCGAATTTTGATGACCTCGACAGTCTAATTTTATAGCGGTGGTCAAATTTTCAGCGACCGGGACTAATGTTGGTGATATCAGTCAAATATTATAGAGACGGTCTATCTAGCCGAGCCAAATATTGAAGGACCACGTACTAGATCTGTCTAATCATTCAAAGGAGTTCACTGAAATTTCCTTATCTTGTGCCTTGAAGTTTCTCTACTAGTTTGAATTTTACACCATTTTATAAAAAAAAAAACATCACTGATTATCTATGTCTTAAATATGTTTGACGGCAGAATTACGACGACCTTATCTAAACTTACCGTCACTAGCTAATATAGTCTATTACACAGTGCACATGTCTTAAATTGTAGCCAGGTCTAAATAAAATAGTTTGTGGTCGATAACAAATGTGTCATGACTTACGTATTCAAAAGATCGGTCTTGTGTACGTATAGTGTATCGTCTCTAATGTAGCTTACCACCGTTTTAATACTTCCAAGAATTCATGTTTACAACAAGAACTTAATCGGTTTCTAATGAAGATGATCTTTATTTTAAGCTAAATGTGTGCAAGCCTCATCCGCAGACTACACTCTTCAGCCTCCCGCTGTGATAGACAGATTTAAATGTGCGTTTAAGTTATACGTATGTTGTTCAATAATAAAATTCTAGCAATATTCCGGACGAATTTTACGTAGATATGTCGCCACGTGCCGAAAAATGTCCAAATAAAAACAACAGCTTGACACGTGTGTGTTGTCATAGCGACGGCTGCCCAAGATCATAGCCACGGGCGTTTACCTGTAGACTTTTGTCAAAATGTACGCGTGTGCAGTCAGTTATGGTACATTGGTTTTTTATAGAAGATCAAACTTTAGTACGAGTATTGTGGTACGCATTATCCAGATTATCGAAGCTCCAATATAGATCTGTTACATTAAACTCAGATGTACGACTGTACAGCTAAACATTTATGATTTCAATTTAGATACAACTTTTCGTTCACATAGCAGCAAAATTATAGATTTTGATGATGAGTTTTTGTGTATATACATCCTTGAGATAACTTTATATCGGTTAGACGATGTATTCTGGTAAGTAATAATACACCGCACATAATAGCTAGGTACATGTTCATATTCAAAAACATATATTTAAATAGTAATTAAATTATTTATGTCTCAAGGATTTATAAGTTGATTCCCTTAGAGAAAAAAAAATCACACTTATAGTTGCTGATGCAATTTTGTAAAAAAAAAATGCAGAATTTTTTTTCGATTTGTATTTCTGGTGTGCATTACGATGAGTGATTATCTCTAATTATTTAAATGATCTAGCTAGTTTAAATTATCTTAATAGTACAATTTAGTGTTCAACAACGATATGTATGGTAATGGTATTTTTAATCATCCATTATGTCATGCTTAACATCTTGACATCTTGGACCAGTTGTTCAGGAACTCATATGTACAATGTCTTTATGATATACGTGTGAGTTGCAATGACGTGGATCATTTGAACGACTATCAATCAATCATGGTATTTCAGCACAGTTCAACCCTTGTCTTGGTCACACGACGATCTACCAGCGAAACCATGTACTGGTATTTGACATTACAGGTTGTGATTTTCCCAATTCATATTTCCGTAAGTTATACAACTAACTAGAGTATGCAGAGTCATTGTAGTATACATGGATGTATTGTGTTCAATCAAAGAAAGCGTATAAACATATGTTGAAAAGTAGTTTAAGAACAAGTCACTTGTTGGACAGGCAGAAGAAACACATATAGTGCAGAATCTCTGGATATGAATTAAAACTTAATAAATTAATGTCACCACTATAAAATTAGGCTGAGTTCATCAAAATTCGACTCGGTCGCTTAAATTAGATTATTGCTGTAATATTAGATTGAGGCCATCCCAATTTGACCCAGTCGCTGAAAATTAGACTCGTCACTGAAAATAAGACCAGCACTATAAAGTTAGACTTGGGTCATCAAAATTAGACCTGCCACTGAAAATTAGACCACCGCTGCGATATTAGACTGTGGTCACCAAATTTAGACCGTTTACTGAAAATTAAACCCATCTCTGAAAATAAGACCCATCACTGAAAATTAGACCAGGTGACTTAAAATAAGACCATCGCTGGAATATTAGACTGTGTTCACCAACATTAGACCGGTCACTGAAGAGTAGACCCATCACTGAAAACTAGACCGCTGCTGTAATATATTAGACCGGGGTCATGGAAATTAGTACAATGGTGGTCATTTGTATACCAGTTTGCTCAGAATTAGACTTTTTTCTGATTATTAGGTCATTTTCTATCAATATTAGGCCTGTTTTGAAAATTAGGGCAATTTTTGAAAAAATAGGCCTTTATGGTCTTCCAGTGCATCCTGCTATCTAAGTAAGCGTTCTGTTATCTCATGTCCCAATTGTAACACGTAAACTTACGGACAACATGATTATGTACAAGTAAATGTAAACTGAATTACATTCATATTGGATTTATAATACCATTGGGTATTAAACAATAAAATGTAATTTAAACGTTGGGTAGTTTACACAGTAAAATGCAATTTACAAACAACAACCGTCAGCAAATAACATCGACAAGTACAAAGGTTGTAAAGTTTCCCCTGTCCTTAATACTAATGGTGATATTAAAATGTCAAAATATCGATCTAACATTCCATCTATTTAAACGTTTAAAACAGTTATCTAATACAAAAATACTAGTTATTTCGCTATTTCGATGCCTTACACCAAAAGCCATCACCGCACGAAGTTGTTTGTGATTTTGTAGTGATAAGTCAGATTTGAAATTGATTAGCTTTGAGCGACTGGTGGTGGTATCTTACTTAGCAACGACACTGTATCTAGTTACTAAATATGGTTCGATTTCGGAAGTAGTCGTACCCATATGTTTCAAATATGTATTTTACGCGTTTTTTGCCCTTGATTGTCATCATATTTTGCAAAACTACAGACTGCAGTACATAGGATATAATTTTAATCTAGTAACGATATATATTAGATAGGTATTGCATAGTATAATTATGTCGTGTCATATCTTCGCGAATCGTTTAAGCTAATTACGACGAGATCCATGATATTCAGCAGCGAAAGTATATTTTGACTTCCGAAGATGAGTATGCCGTAAAGACTGTAATAACGCTACCCCGACTTATTGATGCAAATACCTCATCAAGTCTTGTTATGACTCAAAACGTATCTCGGTAAACCCCGGGTTATCATAACACGACATACAATAACACGATGTCAGAAATATGTCGTTATTTTGGACATACTGTCTTCCTTAAGTAAGATAATGTAGTATCCAGTCTCAGTTATCTTAAATCGGATGTTCACTATATCACGTCCTCCTAATACATGTCAGTCAGCTCATTTAAACGATTATAGTTTCTGCAATAAGTACACAATTTTAATGATCTATGCAAATGCATAGTAATTAGGTTATTCATATGGATTACATTATTCTTGTTTGTAGATCTATTCGGGAAACATATTAGTTGTATAACATTAGAAAACATAATAAGAATCATGACAGCCGCTATGTTCATTGCCTATGACATTATGATTACAAAATTACTAATTCATTTTAATTAAAAACATAATATATGCGAAGAGAGAAACGACGTTTGTTGAACGAGAAGATAATGTATTCATTAAAATAAGGACAAAACACTAAATGCATTAATCCCTATAAATACAAATTAACGAACTAAATTGTTCTATGATTACATAACATCAATTATAGACAATAAACAATATGTCGATATTTCCATTGTTGTCTGTAAATGTATGGAACACATGTACCTAAAGTAATTATCTTTGATAACAATGATAACTATACGGTATTTTAGCTGTAGCAAAGTACCTAAATAGACAATATTTAAAAGTCGAGTGGATGCTGGTCATGTACGTATACCAAATCATCTGTGAGTACTATACGATATGAAAAAAGAGATGGCTAGCCTCAATAAGGCAAATATCTAGATATCTAAATAGGCAATATTTCAAAAGTCGCGTGGATGTTTCACATTATGATCAGATCCCACTTTATACACTGAGTTAATGTCATTTCAACAGGTAACACTGTAATATCAAAACGGGTTTTGAAAGAAACGAAGACGTATTAAACGATAGCATTACTGATCATTTATATTGTATACATCACCTTATACACTGAGTCATAAATGCTAAACTAACCATAACTACAAAATGTACTTACCCCACATTTCGGGCACTCCCACAACTAAAATAAAAATAAAGAAAGGTAAATGCATTGTATCATAAAGTGAACATAAGTAAGAGTTCTTTAAAAAAAAAGCTGTATTCATTTGTACTATAGTTGCTAAAAGTTGATATATATTGCAATCAAAAGTTGTATTTTATTTTGCTGGTTTAATTCAGTAACATCATTAGCATTATCACACAAAAGATAGATAGTGTTAACGCGGTGTTTAATTTATTTCGGGATATGACTTTATTCTACAATATATAGAGACATCCAGTCATACAATACAAACAAATCGAGTTGCAATAGAAATAGTATGGTCCACGTACTTGAACGCGTGATATAAATATAAATATAAACTTTATTTATTTTACATCGATTACGAAACAAGTTATACAACTTATGCAAATCACTCTCGATGGCCCGGATGTAAGCGCGCGAGGGATCTTAGTGTGGGAGGAAACCGGAGTGCCCGGAGAAAAACCCACGTGATCGGGCAGGTGACCCCTAACCTTTTCACGTCCGTGCCGGGGATCGAACCCCGGCCGGCTAGGTGAAAGGCGAGTGGCTTAACCACTACACCACCCGATCACGTACTTGAACGCGTGATATCAAAGACGTTATCACATTCCTTTATTTATGTCTAGGTACTTTGTGTAGGGGACTATAACACTGTCACTACACACGAGTTTTCCTTGGTAACGTCCCATTTCAGGTTAACATAACATGTGGTAATGGTGTCTATGGTGATACGTGTTATAGGTACATCCAACAATGGCAAATCATCATCATACCATTTCGCATTTCGGATGTAATGCAAATTATTGAGACAAACCCTTAATGTTTAATCATTTGTTAACGGTTGTTGAGATGACGAAAAGGGAGTTAAGTCATATTAATTTAATGGTTTGATTTAATCATAAATTACAATTTCAATCATTTTCTCACATTCAGCTATGTATGCAAGGGAACATGTTGATATCGATTGTATTGACAATGTGTAACTATAATGACAGATTATTGTAGCCCTTGACTTATTAACGTGTGAACTTAGTAAATTGGTAAATTAAATATCTACATGTACTTGTATAATACAGTATCACTACAATTCACGGTAACTGACTGCATATATTGCAGCATGAAAATTGAGTCTTGTATGTTCATGCATTTTTATTTCCTTTTTTTTGTTTCCATTGAAAAAAGTTCGAATACTTGAGAGGTTTCATTATATTTTTAATTGTTAGTTACGGACAAAGTGCAAATAATTGCCTGAAGAATGTATGGACATAATTTAAATATCATTACATCATAAATTATCTTATTGTTATATCGGCTATCATGTATACGACATAGATAGTTCCTACCAGTTTTATCATTATCAGTACGGTTCCTCGTATAAAATGACATCGATGACATAAACTTGGTGTAGCATACATGTCATTTGGAAAACACATAATAAATCTTCGTAATATAGGGAAATCGACATGAGGCATTTTCACCATATTAAAGTGACTCCGGTCATTGAGATACGTCCTTTCAATTCGTATAGACGACGAAAGTGACTGAAATTGATTTTGATGGTTTGCAAATAATGCCACATATTACATTTTGCAAGGACACAAAGACAATTCTGAAAAAATAGGCAATGACTAGGAAAGGTGTATAATTGCATAGTGTTTAAACCACGTTAACTTTGTTAAATGTCAACAATACATCATTATTAAGTGGTTGTCTACTTGAGTTTTGCACTTTTATGCCTATTTACCAATGTCACAACACGTATTGTTAGATTAACTGCTGTTATAGTTCGGTGTGTGCAACATAAGTATTTGGTAATGGTAATTTAGCAATTTAGTATATGTCACTGATACAGGTGCCGGGTATTGCACGATTTTAAACGGCAGTTTAAAAAAAAAAATGTTACAGCATTTCATCGGTACATATGATTGATGTATGTGCGTGATGGGCTATATTGTAACATAACTATCCTTCCCAGACACAGTGTTAGACCTTATTATACATATCACAGATGTGTCATAATACCATATCATATTAAATTATAACATGCAAATTGATATGAAAAACTGCATAATTGTCGTAGTAGACGGAAGAGTAACATCTGACAGGAATCTAGTCTGTCATATATAAACACCTACATTACAAGTTGTGAGTGCATTTCAATTGAGTTAACTAGAAACAAAAACGATATTTTGGTATATGAAAACATGCAATCAAACGTTTCGATGTATGCATAATATAAAATAATAATTTGATTCTGCTGAAAACCATTGACGTCACAATGACGGCATCAATTTCAAGATATTGGTACGTCCAGATGACATTCTACAGGAACTGTGAATTATTTTATACTTTGTAAAACATTGTTTTGGTCATGTAATGCCCCAGTTCTTAACAACTCAAATTTTTTATGTGGGAGTATCACCAGAAGTACAGAAAGTAATAACCAACACCAGAAAAATAGTGTCCGATGCTTTAATTAGGCAATGCTACTGTTTAAACGTTGCTCAAATATCGTCGTTTTTACCGCATTTTTTCAAAAAAGTGTCTTTTGTGAAAATTGTTTCTAAGATTATCTAGATTTGTTTGTAAAGCTGTTTGTTAATCAAAATATATAATGTATTATTGCAGGTTTTTTGGAGATGAAATCCTTGTGCTTTGCGTGCTGTATTAAAGAACAAATTGAACTTTGAAAGACTGTGTAACATAATCTATGGGACACCTTGTTGTATCCACATGGACGAGTGTGCTCTGTTAACTTTTTGACCTCGTTAAATGAAAATCATATATTCTTATTTAAAAAAATCGTAGCAATACTCTACTCAACGTTATCCTTTGATATAACCTCCGATACTTGACAAGGTAATCCCTCGGTTGCTAGGGAAAAGATGACTGTGTTTTACTGAGGTAGTGAAAAGACAGTTTACGAGCGCATGATAATGACGCCATCGATACATGCGGAGAGTATTGTCGATGATTTCATTAAATTCCCACGACGTTTATCGACATGCTGTCGACACTATAAAATAATTCTTAATAACTTTTTTTTTGACAATATGAGAGATCAATAATCAAACATGGTTCTGTCAAGTGTCAAGTATTTTAACCCTCATGAAAGATTTGGGCCGCCAATTATCGGCAAGCCTCGCGGTGAGATATTCCTATCCATATGATAGACCTGTTTCCGGTCAATTATTTGTTTCTGTCTCTCCTTGGTCTTATCTATCAGAAGTCCCGTTAACCAACTCTTAGGATTCCTTCAATCGCATCCTTAAATCCTCCATGTATCTAGAATGAGTCCCCCCTAGGAATTCCAAAGGCAAGATCAACTGGAAACATGGCTGTCTGCCAAACATCAACATGAATGGGCTGTAACCGGTCTGTTCGATCTTTGTCTCTGTTTAGGCATGTACTAAAGGTACTACGTACGCGTGCTTCTTCCAGTCTGCCTTCTGTTCAGGTTCAAAGGTGCCAAGCATGCCTAGCAAAGTGCGATTGAACCTTTCACACATGCCATTTCCCATCGAGTGATATGGTGTTGTCTTGATTTCGTTATCCCTGCAATCTTGCACAGCTCATGGATTACTTCTCCCACAATGTTTGGTCCTTTGTCAGAGTGCAAACGGACGGAGAATCCGTAGTGTACAAAGATATTGTTGCACATTACTTCCGATGTGGTACGATCGAGCAGTCTGATTGCGAATGTTTGCGCATACTGGGTGAAGCGGTCCGTAAGCACTTGTATATTGGAATATCCTCCCTTCGACGTTTTCAATGCGTGATAATCGATACAGACCAGCTCCAGTGGCTGTGTAGTGATTATGTTATTCAATGGTGCACGCTGGGCTGTGGGTGTCATTCACATTACTCATTTTTGGCAATTCTATATCCATCTCTTGACATCCCTCGACATTCCATGCAAGAAAAAAATTTCCTTCATAAGGAATAACGTGCGATCCCTGCCTTCATGTCAAATATCATTGGGTAAGGACTCCAAAACTTGATGCACCATGCTGGATGTTAAAAGTCGTTGATCTATTTCCTCCCCTCCATGAGCGGTGTGTCTACACAAGATTCCATCACTTAGTATAAGGTGGTCAAAATGGCGAAGTAATACCCTCTGAGCCGGACACATGTCGAGGTGCCGAGGCTTACGACCCTCTCTTATGAAAGGACCCTATCACGTGCTTGGAGTTTTCTCCAGTCACTTGGTGACAAATTTTCCATGTCTTGCGAATCTTCCTCTAAGGAATTGTCTGTAATTCAGTCTTCTCGTTGACCTGCCAACTGGTACATGCAGCCTTAATTAGTTGTCAATGGCAACAAGCATAAAATGAAACTAGGCATCATACCGGTCCTAAAAACCATGTTTCGAAAAACTGCCAGATGGGTACATGGGAACCTACTTCTCCTCCCCCCCACTACGTGGTTAGTATTAAAACTAGAAAACATGAATTCAGTATTGTAATGAAATCTTAATATTGCAAACTTTTCAGATCAGGTATTATGAAACTTAATTAGTCAGATATTTTATAACTATATTCAATTCCGACAACTTAAAGTCGATACCTTCCTATCATATCCACATAGGTAAAGGTGTACAAATGATAGCCAAGTTACTGACATGTTAATAAATGTTATAAAAATAGCAAATGGAATATTTGACTGTAGATTGACTATTAAGAATTAATGTATATAGGTTACTATTTCAAAATTATGTGTGTCTACATTCATACTATTTATTACGTTTTTGGAGTTTGTGTAATTTTACTTACGTTTTACGTGCTAAATTTGTTATATTAGAAGCACCCAATGACTCATTATAACATAAGTATGTTTTATTATATTAGTGGAATATGTGATATTTAATCGATTTTTTTATATTGAATCCCTTCATTGTGAATAAATGTGTCAGTTGGAATATTGAATATGATATTCACTATACGATTTAATATGCATTATTTGTCTTATTGTCAGATTATTCTGTTGCAAACATACCTAATATGTAATTGTATTCTTAGACCATTGAATGTTTTTGCATGGGGATTTGTGTTTACTCTATTGATTAATCTTAAAACTGTTAATAGTTGCGTTTGTTTGTAATAATGTAAACGATTTAGAAGGGGTATATAGTTAGCGTCATGCAAGGTATTTGTATGAGGTCGTATATATCAACTTAGATTAATTATTTGTCAGCGTTCAAATCAAACATAATACAGCCACATATCCTTCAGTCGAACTGCAACGAACTCTGTTAATAGATCGCAGAACAAATGGTATTCGAGTCATCCGTGGTATGACATTTAGTCAAATATTAAAATTATGATAAACAATGTATGTCAATGACATATCGACTTTTGTATTTAACAGTATTTTAATTATTGCTAAAACAATGTATTATTTTGATAGAACTAGTGTATACAAATGGATAAAATGAACATAACAATGCTGTTAAAATCAATATAAAAGGCCATACACCTGTTCGACAAACCGAGATGCCTGGTTTAATTAATATGTTTTTGATAGGAAGGGGGTTATTTCTATTAATGGAAAGAGAGGTATTTGACGATTAGCGGTTCGAGCTATCCAAGGGCATGAAATACACAGGGACCAACGGTCGGGACCATGCAATTTATTAAGAGAAAACAAGTTCGAGTTAACAGGGGCAATACTGTATATATTAGCATATCACCAAAACGAGTTTTTTTTCTTATGCACTAATATATTAAGTAGATATAATTATTTTAATTTAAAAATGTAACCTGAATATATGTAAAATACAATAGCCTGATAACATAAACAACCACCCTGCATAATAGTGTCATTAGATAAGTCATTGTATATCTACTTTAAAGGTAGGCTATACATACAATCTAACATACATCGATAATGGAGAGTGTCAATATAAGGAAAATACAACATATATCATTACTTATTGGCGCTAAGCGATATTTAGTAAATATAAAATAGGTACTGATTATTGAATATATGAGTGAAATGCACTGATTATCCATATTAATATTCAAAATGGAGACGATAAGACGAGTGAATGTATATAGTCATACTTCATTTCCAGTTATTGTTTTCCTAGATAGTTTAATATCATCGTAATATTATGCTTGGGCGACTGGTCAGTGTTAGGATTTGTAGTATAATTGAATAAAAGTGTATGAATGTAATATGTTTAAGGTAAAGGTACTAAAACGTAGATCATTAACACTTTCTAGTTAATCGAGTGTTTTATATCATATCAGCTTTTGCCTCTTTGAATCAGATGGGAGGCAATCAGTATGTCCTTTTATTTCACAGTAAAAAAAAATTTAAAAAAATATTTGCTTGAAGTCAAAATTACATTGTTCCGATGTCAAATCAATGCAATGCTTTTCCGTTCAGAAATTTGAAATAGAACCATAAGTGACCATGCGATGAAGGAAGGTTTATAATGATATATTATTTTCAGTTGACGACGATCTTTGCCCTAAATATCTTAATATCATCTTAATATTATTTCTGGATATTTAGTCGGTATTAATATATGTAACATAAAATAATAAAAGTCAATACTTTACGTTCAAATGACAGCTTTACATTAGGACAGTTTCAGAATTCACCAAGAAATAATTAATGCGGTCTATAGTATACACCAACTATGACTTTTTGTAACACGAGATTATGGCGGTGAAGTGTTCATGCGTTCGATAGTTTCTCTCTGTAGGCAGGCGTCAGACCCGAGCTCTATGTGGGCGAGAGTTATCATCCATTAGAATTAAATCAGTATACGGTCTAATGTAGACATCGAGGACTTCATTGCAGTACCTCTGGGCCGTCAAATTCCCGTTCGGAAAGACAAGGAGGTTTGTTTTACTTTTGATACGTATACCGCCCCAGACCATCATAGACCCGTCGTCATGTCGGTCGTGTTCGGAGACGTTGGCTTTGTGAAAGTGCCCATTTGATAGTCTCCACACCTAAGCACGGCTTCTGTAAAGTCGAGACAGAGTCTGAATTCGTCTACGAACAGAAAAGGAGTTTGCTCTTCGATAGTCCATCTCGCATGATCGCAGGCTCATTTAAGTCTAGCCTGAGCATGCCAACAGGTCAAGGCATTTCTCACTGCATGTCTACGGGGCCAAAGACCTGAGAGATGAAGTATATTATGTTAAGTCTATTAAGCGTAGATATCTGAGTTCAAGTGGCGTTTATAAAGTCATTTCTTCGTGACGTAGCGTTACTAAACCTTTGACGACGAACTTCAAATGGAAATTATCGAACGCATGGAGTGTCCTGCTTGTTCCCCAAATCTAAATCTGATAGAGCACGTGTGGTATATGCTACAGGAATCAATTTCTCCCCGTGTTAACCAACCGAAGTCACTGCAAAAACATGGAACGGCCCTGCAAGAGGAATGGGCATCCATCCAGCAAAACCGGAAACGGGACTTAATTGCGAGCACGCGTTGGCGATGTCGCAGTGTTATTGAAGCAATTAAAATTACACGAGAAAAGTATCTAAGTGCATGAAGGTACGACTGTGACATTATACTACATTTGTGTACGAGTATTACCAGAAGACTATTTACGACACCTGGTGCGAATACATGTACCTTTAAGTTGTATGTAGCATAACTGGGGGAACATATTGACATGCTATTTTCTCTTTAATGATCTATTAAAGATGCTCCACCGCCGACAGAGCATAAATGATATTAATCATTTGAACAATAACTGGTGTTTAATCTTGTATATATATGCCTAATTAACACAAAAAAATAATATAAAATAATTTATTTCGCCTTTGGTACATGCGCAATCAATACTTCATTCCATATAGGATATAGTGTCAAGGAATTTTTTCAGGATGCAATTAATTATTTTTCATATTTTTAACTTGAAGGAAAATTAGAAGCTCAAACTTTTCAATGGTGGTAATGGTGTAAAGTAAGTAACTTTTGTAGCTGAAGAAAAATACTAAATCGTCTGATGTTTTTATAGTGAAAAGATTTACCATTTGTCAGCGGTGGAGCATCTTTAAGGTTTTACAGCCATAAGGTTATATTGGTGAATTAAAATTTGAAAATAATTTAAATGGACAGACAAACATGTATGACACCTTATACTTAGTTACAATACAAAATGTATTCACTGTAAAATTATTTTGTTTTTGCTTAGATGGAAATATACTTGCAGAAATCACTTAACCATTACTAATAACACTGTAGAAATGTAAAATGAAACTATAGAACAGACCCTGGTCTCATGGTCTGATTATGTATACTCATTGCATGCACTGTGGATGTAAACATAATCATTTAGGCAATAAATGTGTATGGCAGTACTGCCGATAATCATTCTAATCTCTTATTATAGTACTAAAATTAAAACGGATGCATTTTAAGTGTTGTTATTCTTAAATTGTTGGCAAACTGTGGTGGTGTATGGAAGACGTATTCTTAATTCAAATCTAAATATATTACATATGTATATAAGTATAGCACTGATTAATTTTTTTTGTATTTGTCTCCAGATAAGAAATGTTGATATCAAGTTTTCTATATATTTTGACCTAAATTTGTTGATATACATTTAATATTCCGTGTATGTTGCATATTTCCCATTTTGTATCAGGTATTTCTAACTACCATCGTTTTCAATATTATGACAGTGATCAGAATAGTGTACGTATCCATATATATATAAATGTCTCCTATTTTTGTGCTAAGAATATCACGTAAATATCTTGTATGTTAGTTTTCATATATTGAGTTTCAATTAAATAATAAGTACACTTATATTTCGAATACCCTATTTTGCATTGGGCTTTTGTGTGTATTAATGATCATCGAGTTCTGAATGTTATTGTTTCGCCCGTGTGAGGAAGGTTCTGGGTTTGTCCCCTGGCCGAGACACACCAAAGTCTATAAAAGTGGTAGTTTCTGCTTAGCGCTCAGCTTATGCTAGGTTTACACTATGTTCCCGGCGACCACGGTAGCCCCGTTTGCCCGAAACGTGGTGCGTCGTGGAATTTTGGCTATTTTTGTATCTGTATTCAAGTTGAGCTAGGTCTTGTGAAGTTTTGCCACGGTCTTTTACGGATTACGTGGTGGGCTGTGGAAAGTGTTGTTCCCGGAGGTTAAAGGAACACTACGGCTTTAGCACGGTCTATCAAGGATACCACTACATTCTCTCCTGGCCTTTTAAGTCCCGGTCACACATTCACGGATAACCTCGCCGGATTAGCTACGGACACGATCCGGCATCATTCGTGGTATTCTGTAATGGTCCGCAGATTTCCGTATAGTAGCCGTTGTCTTCCGTAGTTATGCTTGGAAGTATTTTCAGTTCCGTGGCAAATTTTGAACATGTATAATTTGACTACGGATCAAACAACCGTGGTATGTCCTTACTTAACCGTTTTGGAATGTACTGAATCGTGTTACTCGCTATCATAACCGTATTAAACCGTAAGTATCAAGTATACAAACGAATTGTTACGGTTAACTACGTGTTAGTGCGGTTCAGCTACGTAATTGATAAGGAACAATACGGTTTGATGCGGATTGTCACGACACAGCACGATATAGTTAAGTTGCTTTACGGATAGGTAAGAATCAACCAGGATTGTCAAGGATGATAACGGTAAACTACGTAACATCACGATAAAATACGGAATATTAGGATCTACCACGTTACCAATACTGTCACAAGACTGGCAAGTACAAACTATCACGATACCTAAAAGGCCTCGTATTTATAGGGCCCATGTAGTGATGTGTCATAATGAAGAAATGACCAATAAACACATATATACATTGATGCGGTTAAAATGTTCGAGTCGAAAAAAGTGACTTGAGGCAGAGAAAAGGACTGGCTTTTCTGAAGACTCGTCCGTGGTATTTGTTCTTAGATTAAAGTTAAATATACATTTTTTATAATATTTACATTTATCCAAGGGCTATGAAGTACAAGGTATTGTGCCGACATTTTTATGATCCGAAACTTAAATTTGCTATTACATTAATGGGCTACAAAAAATGGTGACCATACAATGATATATGGTGTCCAGTTTGTAAATATTATCATTTGGGATGCTTGTGGTGATATTCATACTTTACTGAAACCGAACAGTTGCAATATGTACATTGAAGCTAAATAGTTTGCAATGAAATTAGAGTTCCCGTATTAGCTTGTTAGTCTAGATGGCAAAACCAGACGCTACCTATATTAATTACAACTATAAAGCGTATCGTGTACTGGTTCTAACAGCCCTTGCAAATTCGAATTCAAGTTGTTTAATGTTCGTTCCCAATGTGGTACACTGACGATCAGATCGGTAACACCAGAATGAATTGAAGAAGGACTTTGAAAATGGATTATTTTGCATTGTTATAAAATCCAAAATGACAAACCACTAGCCTATCTTAACATTATTGGCGACGACATATTTGGTAGCAAACCTGGCTTCTGAAGTCTTTCTACAGACGAATGTCGGTAACGACTTTTCTAGGGATGAAAGAGTTATGGATAATGTTTAAATTATGAATGTAATGTTTCTCTCAATAATTAACTAAAGCAATCAAGTAACAGCTCCTTCACAGAGCAAAGAGAGATGTTTTTGATAGATCGTGAATCATAATTAGAAAAAGTAAAATGGGTATATGTGAATGAGATATTTCAATTTTATTGAAACAATCGGTATAAGAAAAAAATAGGTATTCCATAAGTGATAAGTACAACCTTACAAACATGCTACATCGAAATTCGTTTAGATTTCAGTATTGTGTTACTTAAGGGAAACGATTTTTAATATCAAGTATGTCATTTATTGTCCGTGAACTTTAACAATATGTTTCACTTATGTTGTTAAAATTGCCCACAACATTGACTACCCTCAGTATATTCATGAAGACCCGTAGACACACCGTTGAAAGCCGTATTGGAACCGTATCGGACATTGAAAACTAGCTTTTTTTTCCGGGGCCATCCGTGAAATTAAATCCATAGTGGCACCGTCGATACGATCCGTGAATGTGTGACCGAGGCATTACGATCTGATGAGGTCTGCTACGTTTTACACGTTTTGATCGAACTCCAATACGTTTTTCACGGTCCGCCAAGGCTTACTAGGATAAAAGTCTGATGCCGGGCTTTTTGGAGCAACTGAAACAATATTTATTGCCGAAAATGTCATTTCAAACACGTTTTAATTACAAAATTTGTTAAAAGCATATTTGGTATAAATATATAATTATTATAGCCAAGTGTTTCTACGCAAATATTTTTTTCTGTACTCATTTAATCTGCCTTTTGCAATAATAGCTTTGGTATAATTTGAGGGTTTAAATGTGTTTGATAATGACCATTTCTATTTACTAATACAAATAATTCAATGAAGTAGCAAATATGTACCAGGCCAGGCAATGATACCCCATCATATTTTGCTTGCAACGTAAGACCGTAATAAGACGTAACAAGCCGTATCACGTCGGACTTTCAACCGCTACAAGCCGTGAGATGCCTTGACAGAACGCATCAAAACGGTTTTCATCCACCTTGGCTTGCCGTAAAAACCTTGACAAACCTGGACAAAACGGCACAAAACGTGCAGCCAATCTGCATCAACCGTGATAAAACGTGGAAAAAACGCAACAGAACGTCACAAAACTTGAAATCACCGTGAGATTCTGGGGAACGTGCTTGCTGCCCGTTCCACCACGGACCGTCTTTAAGTTCTGTTACGGCCTCGTACGCACTGTTACGTTTTGTTACGTCAATCCCGTTTTATTACGTCCTGTGGCGTTCACCATCTGTACCGTGACTGCCGTGGCAAATTTTTTGACAGTTTAAAAATCTGGCACGGCATCCACGGTAATCACGACCGCTCACGTTTGTCTATCACGTCCTTCTGCGTTGTCTCACGTTGTCTCGCGGTCACCACGTTTTGTCCACGGTGGCCTGAAACGGGGCTGCCGTGGCCGCCGGGAACATAGTGTAAACCTAGCATTACAGGGAGTGGGACGACTGGTTTGCCTGTTGTCAGTATAATGTGACGGTCGGTACGTAAGATAGTATTTGATCAACTGAATCCGAGTACTTCCATGTATTTTCTCAAAACAGGAAATACATGCATTATCTAATTACAGTAGTTAGGCCTATGTCTTATCGTATACATGTATGTATACAGTAGATAAAGTCTTGTTTCCCGAACGTGTTAGTGCTTATTGAAGATCATATTAGCTACATGTAAACATGATACATATAGACATGTACATTGACAAATTGAACGAAAAGCAGTGGAGGGGCGATGGAGAGATCAAAATATTTCTGTATCTGTAATTTCATACTAGAGGATTACTCAGCGAAATTGGAATATCTTGATTTAATTATGCATCTCCTTGAAACACATGTATATTAAGTGTCAAATATTCACAGTTTAATGAAGTTGAACAGAAAATGTTTTAGTCACTTGATTGTTATGAGATCTCTTTTTATTCAGTACAAGATCGAGACCGTATCGGCATATATCAGTCCGTTTGCATGAGTTATGTAATTTGCTTCTCAAGATATACCTGTAACTTCATGTTATATTAGCCTAGCCAAATTCAAAGATCTGACAATATAATTTTTTTTCTAGTTTGTTGAAACTAGATCCTACACCTACCGTACAAACATTGATTTTCACCCAGTATCAAGCTTTCGGCAAACCGAACTAAGTATAATATCGACAAATACGCCGTTTATCGACTATACTATCCTGATTTTAACGTTAAAAGGTAAGATATCGTTAGACGGATAATATATAGATCGCTATTCTTCATAATCTTAGTCACAAAAGAGTTTTCATGTGCAGTTCCGAATGCACTCATTGACCCGAGGAGGTCCGAACGAACGGCGCATTCGATCACTGTTCGGAACGTCCTTAATTTACTTACTTTTTGAGAAAATCAACTTTTTATGTCCTTATTTCACAGATGCAAATTTTCACTAGGAAGGTCTTTATCACTACGGTGTTTATTCCGGTTGAAAACAAGCGTTCTGACGCCCATCAAATTTGCAAACTCAAACTCAACAAAAGTAGCGGAACAATTTCCATAAACAAGATATTTTCAGCAAAAATATCGAGATTAAACGGGTGATTCGACCTTACAAACTGGCGTTTTGAAGGAATAAGCATTCATTTGTGGTATTGTGGTGGCAATTTGCACTCGTATACGGCATAACATAGTTTAAAAATAATAGTGTAAGTTTATCTTAAAACATTTTTTTTAAACTTCACTTTCACCAGAAACATATATACATAGAGATTGGCAACTCCTCCAATTTTACGATCGGCAGATGTACCTCTGTATGTGCTTAGGGATTTTAGATAAACTCTTAAATAGTTGAATATAAAAGAATAACTTTGATATGTTGTAAAAGTTCAGTAATAACATGATATAATGTTTAAACTTTGTGTTGATGCAAAAATATCATGTTTAAAAGAATACACTTAATAGTAGTTAGCCAAGGCAAAATGCCTCCAAACTGGAGGTCCACCTGCCTATCAACTTAGACAAAGAAGGAGTTTCAAATCTCTATGTATATATGTTTCTGCTTTGACAAAAAGAAAAACATTAGGCCTAGGCTATCTTACAGCGTTTGTTGATACAGTGCTTCGCTTAGTAGATGAAATTCATGAAATATGCACAATAACATCACTAAAATGAACAGTCGGGCAAGGATAGCTAAAGTCGGTAAAAATGGTGTGAATGTATCCAGAATAATTTCTTATGAAATGGAAAAATAAAATCTCTCGTCAAAATCTGTCTGCGTACGAAGAAATTAATTTAAAGTATGGAAATTCTAAAACGTCCTCCCGGCTCACTATGTCCGTGGTTACATTTCCACGCAGCCTCGCTTTCAATGTTTTCAACTTTTCTTTACTTTAATGGTCAGAACTGGGAAACTAAGCAGAACTTGACCGTCGTATTAATATGTGAGAACTTTTGGAAGGCCAATGAACGCATTTAGACTGGTTTTCTTTGCCCAACTATTCACTTTAACATGCTTCTGAAACATATAATTAATGATTTGAATTGAATATGTTTGACATTGTGTGTAAAAAATCTACATCTATTTTGGTTTTTCGCCGTCGAAAACCGATGAAACCGCGGTACTGGGTCGCGAGCAGTTGTAGTGATTTTTTTCGTGTTTTTTCTTCTTATTCATTAAAAGAGAAGCGATCTTTGAAGACTTAAACATTCACATGGACTATCTTTAGTCCAAAAAGTTTCGGAAACAACATTCATTTTTTTAATACTTGAGTTGAATGCATCAAATCGGCCGTGTTCCCGACATCGACTGTAGGCCTAGCTACAGTTGTGGTAGTAGACTAAAGGTTACACCCTTGTGCACACGGAGTGCACGAGGTTTAGACTACAGGTAGACACGGAGTGCACGAGGTTTAGACTACAGGTAGACACGGAGTGCACTACGTTTAAACTACAGGTAGACACGGAGTGCACAAGATTTAGACTACAGGTAGACACGGAGTGCACAAGATTTAGACTACAGGTAGACACGGAGAGTGCACTACGTGTGAACACGGTGTCCACTACAGTGTGGACATGGTGTCCAGGTACATTCAGACTTAGACAGACAAGGTGATGTGTTATAGTTAGGGATCGGGGAAATGAATACGTTCTTCAATTTTAAAATAATACTTAGTTATAATTTTTTAGTGTTTCTTTTTTAAATTACAACATCTACAATTTAATGTACAGTATATATAACTATATAATACGATATTTTTTTGCAGTATACATGAGAATTAAAACCTTTTCACTGCAAAAGTAAATAAAGATTAATTTGTATTCATTAAGTATATGTCTATTTAATGTTATATCAGTAGTTTCCATTTCATATCTTAAATTTTCTATATTACGTTTTCAAAAGTCAATGTTTTATGGGTAAAATTGCATTAAATTTTACATGAAATAGTAAATATAAGTCAAAAACAACTTTGAATTGCGTCAAAAACTAGAACGAATATTCGTACCCGGCCTACTAAGACGACACCATTTTCTGTCTAAAAGTCTTTTGAGCTACAATCTTGCGCAGCTACGGCAAAAACCAGTCGTCTATTTGTGCTTTTGAGACACTTGTTCTTTTATAATTTTAAGCTATTAGTAATACAATCATATACCGGTAATACATAGCAGTTTAAATAAAAAGATTTGTCCCTATCAATCGGTTTTCTAGCGACACGCCTTGGTAGATCGTCTTATGCATAAAAATAGTACACTTTTATAAAATATTTTTCTTTGTGCTATATCAACGTTCTAAGATAGTTATTGTACGTAAAAAATAGTCTAAATTACAAAATTCTTTAAAATAAAACCTGAACGTCTTTAAAAAGATGTCATGCAGGCAGAATAAATCTCACTTCAAACAATTATGACGTAGGCTACAATGTATAAGTGTCTACCTTACAAGTAGCCCAATTCAGTTATGTTTTGATTCTTAATTACCGGTAAACACAATAATGTTTACTGATCCCAACCCCGCAAAGTTATCTTGACGCGTATATTGGCAGTCATTGGACCAATAATTATATAGACTTGTCAAACGAAGACAGGTAAGCCACATGTAAATCCAGCTTATACAAGGAAGCCTCAAGGTGGACCATCTGATGAGATTGGCCAGAGGGCAAGAATCGTTGTCTTCTGTGTTTGGCACGGGCTTATGAGAATGGAGGCAGATATCTTTATATAATATTAAGATGATTTTAGAATTGTTTCAATGGAAGTTTGTTAAAGACAAACAAATACACTTTACCTTTTTAAAAATCTATATAGGTTTGATGAGTTTTGAAAGGCACAAAAGTACCATTTCTTTATTAGAATACATGTACATGTCTTGTTGTAGAGCCTGGGTAAACATGTACCCACCATTTCCCGGGGGAGGGGGGGGGGGGTAGATTGGGATGAGGTTAAAAACTAGCTGGCAAAACATATAGTAAGTGAATGGGCTGGAATACACCTCAAATTATTGTCCAATGAGTCAGACAGCCTTGAAGTGGAGAGGCTGACGGGAGCTGTACAATGCTGTAAATCTAGCATGTCTGTCACAACCTGTTGAATTTACCAATAATACATGTATATATTATAATCAAAATTAATTTAGATTATTGTACTTATTCAAAAAAAAAAACATTGTAATATGGTATTTTATATACATAATGTCATTGATAATCAGGTTTCTGATATATGTAAAAAGCCAGTGTAAAAAAAAATTAAATTAATGAAAAGGATTATTGGATGAAATATGTATTTTCCAATAATTTTGAAATAAATGTTTTAGTTAATTATACACTTGGTATTTTGATTATTTTTTTATTTTAATATATAAAATCTTCATTATCAAATAAATTAAAATGCTCCTACCATTTGTTAAAATACATATCCCTATTGACTACCATCTTGTTGTATAATACTATTTCGTCATTAGTGTGTATGAGTACAAATGTCTTTGTAGAGACGTCTGCCAGCCTAGAGAGTACAGTCAATGGCTCGCGCAATAGAATGGACCTACCTGGGGTGGGGATAAGGTACTTCATTGTCATAACAGGTGTTGGTTAGTCTGTGATGATCACTTCGACTGGAAACACCTATTGTTGGTTGGGTTTTTAATTAAGGGTGCGCCAAAGAAGGCCGCCACGGCCCCTTGGCCCCACGTCAGACCCAATGGTTTAGGTACATGAGATTATCATATTTTCCGAGTTGTTGAATGGACAGCATGTCTGAAGTCCAAGAGACTATGTGTGGCAAACTGCAGATCCTAAGCGCCTAGTTGGGTTCTGATCCTTTTCGAGGTGCAAGTGCATATCTTGTACAATATAATATCGTATAAATGTATAATGATCACACCACTTGTAACGAACGTTCAAAATATGGATAATTGTCACAGTTATCAAAGGAAAAAAAAAAAATAAAAGAGAAAAAAAGGGATGAGTTCTCGAATTAAAATCATGTGTGACCAACTTCATGAACTACTAATCAAGACAACTATGAATTCCATAGCAGTCTAAATGGGGTAGAAGTTGGATTTATTTTGATTGTGCTGTTTATATTTAATTGATCGAGAGCTAATGTGAGCCTAACATTTTTCCGACTCGTGGTACTTTGTAGCAGTGGTGTACGCTACATTTTTTTGACTTTCTATACGGCCAGTGGCTTCCAGTTTCCATCAATCGCGTTGACTACAAATAAAATGTAGTTTTTTATCTTCTAAATCGCCTGATTTTTTACGTCTATGGACGATATGGCCGGAGTTTTAACGTCTTAAGTGAACGATTTAGCATATTTTCAATGCATTGCAGCCGCCGGCTTTGTTGGGTACTATATATATATAAATATATAGGCAAATTATACGTATTATACATTTGACAGGATTTTTACAAACTACTATTCCGTCGGCACCTTGCCGTATAGAAAAATTTATTCAATGCATACATAGTTGACAACATCTAATGCCGCATTTAGATTTGTTTATGTAAATCATGACTGTCCTTGCTTAAATTATGGCCGCATCAAATATATCAACTATTTAAATCAAACTATTTTGGGCCGTTTCAATAAATAGCTCATGGGCGACGATTTTGCTAGCACTTGAAAATCATAACACCCCGCTGCAGAGGTTCATCATTTGAATTGGCTGTTCTGATCGGAATACGAAATTTCATACTTTATAACTACATATCACTAAGCTAAGCGAAGAATTAGTTATACTGGGAGAAATGCTGGACTCTTTGAACTATCCATTGATGAGGACATAACCGAGTACGTGGTTTTAACCGTGGTTTACCGGACGCAGTATAATTTGCTTTTATAACTTCATGAAAAAAGCTTCCTTTTTTTAAAAAGTGAAAATTGGTATGATAAATATATATTGATACATTTGTACTTTATATGTATCTATTCAAATAAATCATTATGCAGTACGAATTGATTTTCATTAATTAACGGCAATGTTTATTGTTGCAAATAAAATATTCATGTTTTCTGATGCGCAATAAATAGTTTCTATCGTAACAAAGTCCATATGAGACTGCAGAATAAATACAATATATTTGCTTCATATCTCTGTGGCAGCATCATTCTAGTCTGTCTGTGGTCTTGATGTTAGATGGTCTCATTTATATCCTGTAGCACGATGTCCACCTGTAGTGGACACCGTGTTCACACGTAGGTGCACTCCGTGTCTACCTGTAGTCTAAAATTCCTTGTGTGCACTCCGTGTCTACCCTGTAGTCTAAACCTCTATCTCCGTGCACTTCCGTGTCTACCTGTAGTCTAAACCTCGTGCACTCCGTGTCTACCTGTAGTCTAAACCTCTTCGGAGCACTCCTTGTCCACTCGTAGTTCACACCGTGTGCGCAATGTGTAACCTTTAGTCTACTACCAACTGTACCATGCAGTTATCGTGATTTTTCATGCAACTTAGTACAATTTTACGATGCATATGCAGTAGGCTCGATCGAAAGATATAATCTGAAAAAGAAGTAGTATTAAAATTTATCACTGCATATAACTTTGATATTCCATGGTAACGTTATAAAATGAAAACTGTCGTTTTTATCTCCGTATCAACGTAAAACACGAGCCTGTGCTTGAAATCTAACGCATTCCTCTTAGGGGTGTCTTCATCGACGTTCGAAGCATTTCGAAAAAAAAAATGATGAAATAACAAACAAAGATTATCGTATACCAGGTATATTAAAGAACAACAAAAAAAATTGTTATTTGTGATCAATGTGTTATTATCATTTTTTTTTTCATTTTTCTTCATGTTGAAACAACAGCTATATGCACATTACATTTACAAAAGGTTTTTTTTCCCTATTACGAAATATTAAAACTCATACATCATCAGATATTTTGCAATTGAAAGATAGGTGATTAAAATAACAGTGTTATCTGCTTCTTATGCTAAAAAAGTCACTGTATAAAAAATTTCAAGCAGGGACATGTCTTAGTGTGAACGAGCAGATCTTCTGATCTTTTCGATTCTCGCACTCACCGGCGGCAATTTTTTTCGTTTTTTAATATATCATGCAAACATGCTTATTCAAACTATTCACAAAATCTGGCTGAGGACTTCATGTATTTGCAAGTAGGATTTACCTTAGAAACTATATTCTAAGCAAAATCAATAAAATGTTTCCAGATTGTAGCATACAGTTGCGATATGAAAGCCCATCCGTCGGAAAGATAAATTAGTTACATGGTGGCGCCCTAACGGGGCGACATTCTATTTAATCTTCCTTCGGTCGGATTGGGTCATTGTGATCAACTCTATGTACAATCTGGTAAGTTCAATGGGGGTGGGGGGGGGGGGGGGGGGGGTACTAGTTTAATTTATTACTTATATTTCCATTACGATCATTCAAATTCAAAACTTTGCACGTATATCCTTTGAATTTTCCGCCTTGCGCTAGTGTTGACGTCACTAATTTAATAAACGGAAAAGCCCATAGTAATCATTT
The DNA here is from genome assembly GCF_041381155.1 of Argopecten irradians. NCBI lineage: Eukaryota > Metazoa > Mollusca > Bivalvia > Pectinida > Pectinidae > Argopecten > Argopecten irradians. The sequence goes on along the minus strand of NC_091141.1, from coordinate 31,138,580 downwards.
TAATTGAATATAGTTCAACACAAAATATTTTTAAAACAAGCGAACAAATGAAAACTATTTCGAGAGATATTGTTTATACATGCTATTTTGTCAACAAATAATACTATTAAGATTTCATAAACCGCACAATTTTTGAAAAAACCACTTTGCAGAATAAATTATTTGACCGTTATATATTGTAGGCATATCATTATACACTGTATACTTTGTCAGTGACGCGGCGGAAATTAAATATTTTACGCTTGACCAGATTGGAGTTCATATTATTTACGGCCCATCTGATTTAAAATAACTTCTTCTAACCTGTATCAAACGGGAAATCTGATAAAATTAGAATGGAAAATATTTTTTATATATCATGAGGAACGTGTTAACCATAGTACACGGTCAGGATCTTGCAGTAGGCCAATTACGTTTTATTGAATAGGCCCTGCTAGTTTTATTTTGGTGTAACACGGATTCACGACATATGACTCCTGTCTCCTAGTCATTAAAACAAATCATTTATTACATGTTAGGCAAATAAGTTTTAATTTGAAAAAATTCCATTTACCGCCATGCAAAAAGACGTCCTATTATTTGTGTTAATGTAATGCATCATTCGTGTGTTATATTATGTAAACTTTTCATCGATGTAATAATCCAGATATATCTGTCTTCGACAGTGTTTATTTAGAATTTGAATTATTGAAGGAACGGGTGTTGTTGATAAAAACTAACCCATCTCAAACTGCTATTTCGTGGACCGTGGTTGTGTTGTGTGTTATTTTGGTCATTAGAATTGTAACACTGGGTAACGCAAATCATTCACCATGTTTCAAATAATTGCTATGTACATGTATGCGTCATGTCCACATGATTGAAAAATTTTGAAAATAATTTATGATGTTTTGTTATGAAATGTTTAAAATACAACTGTTCCGAAATCAGAATGATTGATTTTAGTGTTTCCAGCAAAATTAACGTATTTTATTTTTCTCATTTTCGGGATTGAATGAAAATCAACTTGTTTATGTCCCTTTTCCCCGATGCAAATGCGTTCACTTGGAAGGTCTATTTTCACTACGGTGTGTTGATTAGTTGAAAACAAGCGTTCTGACGCCCTTCATGAATTTGCGAATTCCAAACTCCAACATAAACAAAAGTTAATTCGTGTCAATAAACCAGATATCATTTCAGCACTAGTTGTCGAGATTAATCAGGCTGTAGATTGTCATGGTGGCTTGCATACGTGTTAATAAAATGTTCCTTGGTGTAACAGTTGCGATATGAAAAAAATTGTCGATGATTGTGAATAAATAAATGATTGTGTTTCTTTATTCTGATTTACCATTTCTAAAATTTGACGATTTGATCCAGAAATTTCTAATCAATGACGTCACATGTTTTTGTAGTCCTCTTATGAGCCCGGGTGTTTCGACTTTGGCAAGCTGACGTTTGTGAAGGATTGAATAAGCATTCATTTGTGGTATCATGGTGGGTCACATTGCACTCATATACCAGCTTAACATAGTATTTTAAAAAATGTGATAGTGTTACTTGATTCTTTGAAACATTTTCATTATTTTAAAACGTCACTTTTGACAAAAAGAAACAGTAGGCCTAGGTAGGCTACAATGTAAATCTTACAGCGTTTGTGGATACAATGCTTCGTTTAGTAGATGAATGAAAATTCATGAAATATTACACAAAAACATCATTAACATGCTTCTGAAACATATAATTAATGAGTTGAGTTGAATATATTTGACATTGTGTGTGAAAAAATATTATGGCAACTTTTCATCAATAATTTGATCAGATATATCTGTCTTCGACAGTTATATTATGACTAAAAATTATGAATGAATATATATAATGGGAACGTGTGTACAAGATAAAAAATCAACCTATCTCAACTGCTATTCCGGGGCACCGTGAAATGTAACTGCATATGGTCACCGTCAGTCCCGAAGAGCACAGGGGCATTCCAAGCAAATTATTCATCATTGTACTAAGATAATACCGCCCCCCCCCACCCCTTGGGGGGGGGGGGGGGGGGGGGGGGGGAAGGGGTGGGGGGGAAAAGATTACGTAATGTCCACATGACCGAAATAATTGCGTAAAATATAATTATATTATTATGTAAATATCGGAATAGCTGTAATCAACATTACTAATATATACTAATAATAATAAAAAATTACTGTTAGGACAAGGTATCTTCATGATTCCAAACTGTTTCCTAAAATAAAAAAAAAAAAAAAAAAAAAGAATCAGAATATTTTTTAGTTTCTCCAGGCAAAATTAACGTATTTTATTTTTCTCGACTTTTGAGTAAAGATCAACTTTTATTCCCATAGTTACGCGCGATCGCAAAAATTTCACTTGGAAGGTCTATTAGAACACTACGGTGTGTTGAATCCGGATTGGAGAACATAGCGTTATGACGCCCTTTCGAATTTGCGATTTCAAAAACCCCCCACAAAAGCCTAAGCTCACTCAACAAATAGCGGATACAATAATCAATAAACGGAACCCAGATATTATGTTCAGCATCTATTAGTCGAGGATTAATCTCGGCATGAACTCGATAACAGGCTAACAAGGTAATTTCTCAGCGTGGCGATAATCTAAAGTATTGCCGATGTGAGTTAAGTAATAGTGATATAAAATTCTATATTCTGCATTACGCATTTATTAATAAATTTGTAGATTTAGAATGTCCAAGAACATTCCAATGACGTCAATTTTTAGTCCTTTATTGAGCCCGGGTGATTGCGACCTTGAAAAAGCTGAGGTTTTGAAGGACAGTTGAATAAGCATTTGCATTTGTCGGTAATTCACTTGGGGGCAATTTACAGATCTGCACTACTATAGGGCTTAAGCGTAGTTTAAAATAATAGTGATGTACGTTATCATGAAACATTTCATGTATTTAAACGTCACTTTGACACAAAAGAAACAGTACGCCTTCGTACACACATGTAGGTCTACAAATGTAGAACTCATACAGCCGTTTTGTGGATAGCGAATGTCTTTCGTTTAGTAGATGAACATTACATGAAATATTGCACAAAAAAGCATCATTAAGTCATGCTTCTGAAACATATACAATTAGATGGATTTGTAATTGGAATATGTTTTGACATTGTGTGTAAAAAATTTATTTTGGTCTTTGCGGCCGTATGAAAAACGACTGAAAGCCGCGGTAGCCCCTACCTGGGTTGGCAGTGCAGCAGCTATTGTGATGTTTTTCCGTGTTTTTGTTTCTTATCTCATTTAAAAAAAAGCGATCTTTGAAGGACTTCCAGCACTTATCTCTAGTACTCAAAATGAGTCTCGGCCATATAGAATTCAATTTTTTTGTTTATATTTGAGTTGAATGGGCATCAATTCCGTATTCGGATCTAGTACCGCGACATCTGACTAGTGGGACATTGTGATATAAGCGTTAGGGCGCTATCCTGTTACATGGCAGTGTAGTCCGTGATTTATATATTGCCAACTTAGTAGCACATGTTTACGATGCATACGCATGTAGGAAAGATATAATCTAAACAAGATTGTGTTTTGTTAGCAAATTTCTCCCAATTTATCGCATATTAACTTTGATATTCCATGGTATTAGAAATCCAAAAACTGTCGTTTTCTTCCAGATATGCATCGTAACCGCTATGCCTGTGATAATCGTCTCGGTAGAAATCGATAGACTCGTTCCGTCTCATGATCAGGGGGTGTATTCACCCGACGTTTCTAGGGGCATATCGGAGAAGTAAAAAAAACAATAAAATAACACACAGAAGATTATCGTATACCAGGTAGCATTTGTATATTAAAGAAGCAACAAAAAAAACTTTGTGATTTATAGATGCATGCAATGTGTTTTTAACATATGTTTCACTTTTCTTCATGTCAAGAATACAACAGCTACATGGGCACATTACATTTACAAATTTTTATTTTTTCCTATAAGTGAAATACTCATTTATATCATCATCACAAAAATAACAATTGTTATCTGCTTGCTTATCAAAAAAAAGCACTGTATATGATCAATAAAGCAGAAATCTGCGCTTTAGGTGTTAACGTGCAGATCTTCGCTGATACTTATCGCATTCTCACACCAGGCGTGCATTTTTTTTTTTAATATATTCATGCAAACATTGACCTATTCAACAAAATATTCACAATTTCTGGCAAGGCATAAATGTACATGTAGTTTATTACTTCACAGAATAAATAATTATATATCTGAGGATTTTCATCGGATTTATTCCGGTTCAGTTATCTTACAGTAGCTAGGCCAAGGACGTGTCCTGATTAGGTCTGGTAGTTTTATTTGGTGTTGACACGGAAAAGGACGAGATGACTCATGTTTCCTGGACATAATGTTCATCTGGCCAAATAATAATTTGAAAAATTCATATACCCGCTTGCAAGGAGACCCGTCCTAGGCTAATCGCTAACCCACAATAACTCGATCTGGTCTTGTTAACTTACATTATATATAATAATAATACATAAATATGCTGTTAGAGATATCTTCATTAATTACCAAGTGTTCTGAATAATAAGAACGATTTTTGAAGTGTTACAGCAAAATTAATCTGACTATTGTAACTCATATTACTTTTGGAAGAAAATCGTCTTTTTGTGTCCATAAGGCAATCCCTGATGCAAAATTTTATTAAGAAGAAGGTCTTTATATACTAAATGTTTTATTCCCGTTGAAAATGTTAATGCGGTCTGACGCCATCCATGCGGCAAAGTTCCATTTTACAGAATTTAAAGTCAACAAAAGAAGCAGGAAAAATCAGGTCTCAATGCCTTTTCAGTGAATATTCACACGACATTAGTCGGGCACAAAACTCGATATCGATTAAAAGCTTTCCTGTAATAGTTGTAATAATGGGAAATATTACGATGTCAATAAATAAATTTTTAATATCTTTCAAAAGTTTTAATTTTTCTAAAATTTGTTTGACTTTCATCCCTTGGGGCGAACATTCCAGTGACGTCAAATTCAAGTAAAATTGAATTTTTGTTACATAAACGGGTCATCCATTAGTAACCCGCTGTGTCCAAACAGTGACGTATTGGCAATTACCGGAATGACGTCGCTTACATATTTCCACGGTAGTAAGGAGTATACCACTCATTCGGTTAAGTGTACAGGCTCAATATCAGGTCTCTTGGCCTTTAAGTTATTCACAGGAAGTCCGTTCAAAACATTTTTAGCCAATTTGACCCCTGAACCTTGAATGAAGGTCAAGGTCATTCATTTGAACAAATTTGGTAGCCATTCATTCCAGCATATGACAAGCCCAATACCAGGTCTCTAGGCCTCTTAGTTATTCAAAAGACGTTGTTTAAAGATTCTAGCTTTTTTGACCCCTGTGACTTTGATTGAAAGTCAATGTCCTTCATTTGAACAAACTTGGTAGTCCTTCATCCCAGCATGCCGCAAACCCAATATGAGTACCCTGGGCCATTTGGTTCTTGATAAGAATTCGTTTTAAGATTTTAGCCTTTTTGACCACTGTGACCTTGAATGAAGGTCAAGGTCATTCATTTGAACAAACTTGGTAGCCCTTCATCCCAGCATGCTACAGGCCAAATATCAGTACCCTGGGCCTTTCGTTTGAATGAAAAAGTTTCGCACTGCAGACTGCGGACGGCGCATGATGACGGACGATGCATGATGACAATAGATCTTCCTGACCCTTCGGGTCAGATGACCTAAAAATATACCAGAGCTTGAAGTCATTTAAGGATTTTAGTCTATTTGACCCTTGTGACTTTGAATAAAGGTCAAGGTTATTTATTTAAACAACCTTGGTAGTTCATTGTATAATATATACTGGCAGTTAATCTGAAAGATACAATATAATTGATTGTCTATAAAAACATCAATAAAGAAATGTTACAATTAAAAAATGAAAAAAATCTTTTTAAGCTACATCCTCAATACTCCATGGGTAACTATCACTGACGTAATATCCACTCTTGGACTATCTCATAGTAACATTGGAGCCACTTCAGAAGAAACAAACTGACCAATCACAGGCTTGCAGAAATCATTTTTGGCAACATCCTCAATACTCCAGGGGTTACTATCACTGACGTAATATCCACCCATGGACTAATAACTCATAGTAAAATTGGATGCAGTTCAGAAGAAAACAAGAGGCCCAAGAGGCCTTGATGGTCACCTGAGTGCTGATACAGAAATAACATTGCAAAGTTGGTACAAATCTTTAAAAAGCATTTATGAATTAAAAGAAACCCCTTTTGGACCCACTCCTCAGGCCCCTGGGGGTCAGTCATGGAAAATTTGTTAATAGGATTCAATGGCCATATCATACTGATAATTCTGATAACATTTGACTCATTTTCTATTATAAATGACCAAATAATGTTCAAAAATGTGTTTTCCCAATAAAAACTATAGTAAACTTGACCCCTCCCGAGGGGAAAACATAGACCCCAGGTTCATATATAATTCATAATCATTGTAAAGGACCTTAAGACCTTTCCATCTATGAAGAGCATTTGATTCTACAATTTCCAGAATTTTAGATGAAGGTTTTTGAAGTTTAAGCCTATCCTATTTGACCCATTTTAGCCCCACCCCTCAGGCCCCAGGGGGTAAGTTATGGAAAATATGTTAATATGATTCAATGACCATTTCATACTGATAATTATGATTCATTTTCTATTACAAATGACCAAATAATGCTCAAAAATGTGTTTTACCTAAATAAACTATAGTAAACTTGACCCGCTTCCCACGTGATTCCATCATATGAAGAGTATTTGATTCCACTATTTCTGAAATTTTAGAAGAAGATTGTTGAAGTTTTAGCCTAATTGACCCCTTTTGGCCCCAACCCTCAGGTTCCTAGGGGACCATATAATTCACAATTTTGATTGACCTTTGGCCTTGAAAGGTCTCTGCAAAATTAGATCAGGTCACTGGAGACTTCATCTCAGGTGACCTCAAAACTGAGTCCTGTATAGACTTCCTTTCAAGATTACAGAGAAAGTGACACCCAACTTCAAACCAACAGTACACATATGTACAGTGAACCACATTTTAAAATTCCTTTGATGTATGTTAAATGATCTAGTTACCTGTGTCTTCTGTTGCCTGCAGTTTCACTGACCGATTGCCAGGTGTAAAATAGTCACGCCTCTACCCCCAGGAACAAACAATGCGGTTTGATTCAGTTAATTATGAAATAGTACAGGGGTAGATATTATGTCAGTGATAGTAACCCCTGGCGTATGGAGAAGGATTAGGCTATTACTCTGCTATTTTCTTAAATAAAGGGAGACTTAAAACTTGAATGTGACATTTTATAATTGTCCCTATGACATACAGTTAAGCAAGGAGTTCATCATAATTGCTGTTGCTGCCTGGAATATGCATTTTCATGAATAATCATGCAAAAGTCTCTGCTAGCTACCCCCATTTGATCGAAAAATAAGTAAAAAAAATGGTAATAATAGACAATATCACCTGGCTGGCACTCAATCTCTTACAAATACATACATTTTAGAGAACAAGAAATGTTAAACAGTTTTTTACAGAGAAAAAAAAACAAAACAAAATAAAACTACTGCTATAATCAAGTTAAAATAACCAGAAAATGTATAAATCTATGTAATAGATGTATAAATGTATGTATGTACTTCATATGATTGCAATTACTATACATGTATAATGTATATGGTATGTCGGAGTGAATGTGTATATGCCTGTATTATGTTATGTACTATAAAATGTCTTGAAAAATAAAAAAAAATATAAAAAGAATAAAATAACCAGAATTCATTTAATATGGATTATATTGTTTCATAATGACACGGCATCAAAAATTTGAAAAATATCATGTACTTATACATGAACATCACGAATAATCATGTTAAAGTCTCTGCTACCCCCATTTTATCAATAAGAAACTGTTTTTCCTCATGTAGATAAAAAAAATGTCAAAATATAGACAATATTGGTCTGACCGAATACTCAATCCAAAACTAAACATACATTTCTCTGTTTTCGCAATTCTTTTAGTGATATTGAGCATTTTGCTAGAAAATATACCTTAAATAATAATAAACCAATTACCTCCCTTTATCCAATCCCAATGAAAAGTGTTCATATGAACATTTAAAAAATATAAAGTTTTTAATTTAAAACCCACGTACCCTTTTACAAGTAAGTCAGTTGTCATTTTCAACCCTTGATGGTATACATGCATCTGATCATACTTACATAAGATATTTAACAATATAATGCTTTAATCAAGAAATGCCTTGGAAATGTATAATGCTAATTGGAATTTCATGTTGGGCAATTAGGGTAATGGGTTATATTAGGTGCCAATCTTTCTAATTATCATAACATTTATGAGACCTTTTATGAGAATTCTATTCGTGGGGCCACGGTGGCCGAGTGGTAAATTTGTCCCGACATATTAACATAAGCCGTCCACCTCTGGGTCACAAGTTCGAATCCTATGTGGAGAATTTGCCAGGTACTGACAGCTGGTCGGTGATTTTTCACCAGGTTCTCCGGCTTTCATCCACCATTAAACCTGGCACGTCCTTAAATGACCCTGCATGGCTGTTAATAGGACGTTAAACTAATAAAAATAAGAGTACTCTATTTTACATCCGAATTGTACATCTGAATTGGAACACATATGGTACCAGGTAATTAAATTATTTTAAATCCTTGATACTGCTGAAGGATATGAAAATAAGTTAAACAAATCATCACATTAAAGGATCTATTTGTAGCTTTTATACATACGCAGAAATGAATTACTTGGTACATCTTTCATGCTTCAGTCTTTTGTTTTATTAATCAAATTCAATTTTTATATTGAGAAAGATTACCTATATAGGTACATACTAGTATTTAAAATAGCTACCGTTTCCAAGTGTTATTCATCACAGATGAAAAAAATGTCAACAGCAAGCAAACCATAATTTAAAAGTCTATACCTTAACCGAAATGGCTTTCAATTTATCATTTTTTTTTTAATTTTGATTTAGAAAAAATTTGATAACATTTCTCAAGCTGATGAGGCTGTTACAAGTTTGACATTCACTACTGTATAGTGAGTGTTATAACTAGGTCTCCATTTACCTAGATACCGTATGATATTTAAAAAAAAACCAGAAAACAGTTGTTATTTTGAAAATAAAATGTCAAAATATCCTTAAAGCCTCGTGGTATTTCAAATTTTATAAATTTAAGTTTAATAAATTTCAAATGATGTAGCCATGAATGTAAGTAAGATTCTATTTATCACATAAGTAGTATTAATCAAAACATTGTCAAAACTTCAGTGATTCTGACAGGACAGTGGCGTAGGAAGATGAAACGTAATGGGGGGCAAAGGTCCTCAATATTTCATAACACCCCCACCCCCGCGCCCCGCACCCACAGGAGATACTTGATATACTTTTTTCATATCATTAAATATAATCATTGTACACATCTATAGACAGTGGCGTCGCTAACAGGAAATTAATTTGGGGGTCGGAGGGTCTCCCCCGGCAAAAAAAAATTATTATTTAGATTAATGGCAGAGATGAGTTTTACGATGCATTTTGTTGAATTTGCGAGCGCCTGAGGCGCGAGATTTTTGTGTTTAGGGGTCCGAGGGATTTCCCCGGGAAAAAAAATTACGATTTGGAATGGATGAGATGAGTTTTACGATGTATTTTGTTGAATTTGCGAGCGCCGTAGGCACAAGATTTTGGTGTTTGAGGGGGTCCAGAGGTCTCCCCGGGAAAAAGTTTTACTATTTAGAATGGCTGAGATGAGTTTTAAGATGCGTTTTGTTGGATTTGCCGTAGGCGTGAGATTTTGGTTTTTGTGGGGTCCGGGGGTCTCCCCCTGGGAAAAAATATTACGATTTTGTATTTTGATGATTTTTAACCGTTCTTAACATGGTAATTTTTCGATTAAAAGTTACCTGCATTTAGAAATGAAAATTGTGAGTGTCGTCTTACCATTATGCAACCCAGCTCGATCTGAACATACCGGATTCACACCAGCCGCGCAGCTAAATATTTTCTAAAAAGTTCAAAAATGTGTAGGTGGACCCTTTTTTCTTTCAAATGTGCATTTTTAGAACATTTCACTCGGCAAAAATGGGGGAGGGGGGCAAAAAGACATGTTTGCCCCCCAGGAAAAAAGGGCATCCATTTTCTTGAACATTGTTTATTTAATTCTAGATCTATTGAATCCTTGAGAGAATAGCCAGGACTTAAGCTCTGGGTCAAAATTGGGATTACTTTGTTTAGTTTCAATTCTGTTTTATGTAAGAGTGGCGAAATCAGGCTTGGATTCGACGTGTCAACCGAGATAATCATACAACATCACAGACGTCATTAATATCTACGACGCCACAATAACGTTCGTCTTACAACATTTATGACATGACCGTATATAACATTGCTAAATGGGTCAGAGTGATATTATACATGTATGTTAATTTTCACAACACGGGTCAATCTGATGATTCCTGTCGGCATCCTAATTATTACGCAGTAGTTGTCTATCACTATACAAAACACAGCAAAATTGTGAAATGAATTTTCATTAACATTATTGACCTCACCCACCCAGTCTGTACAGTAACTTAAGCCTAAGCAATTATTATGTGTCATGTAAAACTGCAGTGCATAAAGATGTCCATATCTACATGTAATAATGTTGATCATATCCATGGTAATACTACTGTACATTGTCACCATTTTTTATTTTTTTTCTGGTTTGTTTTCTTTAGTTGCCTAATATTCAGATTACTTTAAAGACGTTTCGGTACCTTCTGAAAGTCATTTCGCCATGTTCACTATATGATACCGAAAAGACTTCCGCATGTACCGAAATGACCTGTAACGAAGCTGCGTTACATGTGAGCCTACGGAATGTGCATTACTTTATGGTCTACTAGCAATTTAATCATATGATCAAACAATATATTAGGAGATACATATATTCAAACGGCATCTGCCTCAAAGACAGTACAATTGTCAGTTTACGTGCTGTTAAGCCACGATTTAGAACGCATGCATGGTTCTGTTGTCAGATAGTCACTCGCGATCGATGATGATCATAAACAGACTGTAAACAGTACCTAACGTTATATTTGCAGGCCTACAAAAACAATCAAATATATCTGATAATACTAAAATCCACCGTTAATGATATTGATGTCTATAACAAGTAAAATGAACAATTACTTACCTGATAATGCCGGATTTAACTTGAACATCAAGGCGGCTTCAACGTTTTTACTCAACCGGATACAAACAATATACACATTCCTCATAGGGGGCGCGATAGTCTGCGCCATGATTTTGTGTATTCGAGACAGTACAAATAGCTCCATTTCACTGTTGCACTTTTTGGGCGCATTTTGTAACATAAATGTGATGATTAGTGCATAACTTATTTAGTCATTTTATGATGTTTAGTCACTTCTACAGAAAATTTCAAAAATATCACTCATTTTTAAATGGTACATTTGCCGGTCCAATCGTTCAGAATAGTTCCGAAGGAAGGCGCCGGGACCCCAAAATATCTCGTCTGTTGTGGAAATTTACCGAGAACCTGCGAAATACCACCAATATTCAAGGCTCTATTGTGGCCGTTTTATGTAACATTTCCAAAAATCAGAAATACCGTTTTGTTCAGAAATGCAAGGACCTTTTATATGCAAAGTTCTAGCATGTCAGTTTTATTAGTTAATTTACTAGGACGAATTAAACAGAAACCAGTGGTCAAAATGTCGATTTTGGAGGTTTTACACCAAAATATCTCGTCATTTTGAATTTTCACAGCTAAGGTGATTACTTCAATCGATAGATCACGCCGAATTTAGCTTACATTGAAAATTTCAGCAAAAAATATCGTTGGGTTTCCTTATTACTCAAATCGCGAAAATAAGCAGGTTGATAGGTTTATTTAGCCGTGTTAACATTTCGTTCTAGAACGAAAACTCTGTTATAACAGAGTTGTCGTTCTTTCTCTTCATTTCATATTTCAAATGACAGCTTTGCGATAGGACATGTTGGTTATTCGCCTAATCATCATCAATGCGATCGATGGTATACATCAACTTTGACTTCTTTGAATGTAATGCGCTTTTAACACAATGATATGACGGTGAAGAGCTTTGGCATTATCAATTAAATTAAAATGCTTGAGCTACATTAAACATGAACTTTTATAAGTCAGAGATACCATGACATTGAAGACAAAGTGACATTTATATCGGATATAGGCTGTTATTTCTATTGCAAACTGCCTCGAATAAAACATCAAGACGATATGTATGAAACACTGACAGAAAGTTCCAAGCCGCTGATGAGTTAATAGCTGTTTGTAGATGGATAATAAACTGAGGATAAACACATATATGTATACTCAATTATGTTTATTACTATAATTGTAAGACGATAGTTTGCAGACATCAACTAATTTAAAATACTAAAGTACTTGCGCCATAATGACAGTGGTGTAATGCCATTAGGAGAGTCCCACATGCATCCCCCCAAACCTCGGAACCAATATTTTTCTGAACCCTTATTACCCACTGATCACACAATCAAAATGTTAACATTGCATAAGTTGGGGTAAACGTCCGGTTATGACGTCATCAAGATGGCCGCCATCTTGAATTTCATTGTGAAAATAGTCTTAACATGGATATTTTTAAATCCAATTAGACAAATGATGTATCAAAATGACCTCTTATCAATCAATAAAAACAACAACAAAAACCAATGTTAACATTGCATAGAACTTCCGATTTTGACGTCATCAAGTTGGCCGCCATCTCGAATTTCACTAAAAATTCAAAAATAGTCATAACATTGACATTTTTTCAACCGAGGTAGACACATGATGTATCAAAATGACCAGGGTAGGACAACAAATACATATCAAGACCAAATAATCCAAGTTTGAAAGCCCAAAAATGGTATTTTAGCAAATTTTTCATATTTGGCTTGACTCAGCAAAATGTATTCCAACAACAAACTATTATTCGTAATTAGTTAGGTCACACACAATAAAGGTAAATAGACACGTAATACCCAGACATTAAACACAACTACTTTCTATGCAAATCGTATGAATTCGTGTTTTTGCTACATGTATTTTGCTAAAAGTCTCATTTTACGATATCATGTTAGGGATTTATCAATATGCAGTATCATATTTCAAGTATATGTAATAAAGGGGAAACGTTTTGCGACATGCAATAAACCTAACGGTGCTTTGTTATAGTATCCAAGGTAGCCCCATACTGTCTTTACACTTATCAATAAACGCATGTGAGGTGGGAGTGGGTTACGCTTTCATCTATGCAGCCGTCTACCTTATCCCTGCACCTTTACCTCACTTAGGCGGTGGATTTCACTTACTATATAACATTGGACAAGCGTACTAATTATCTTTATATTATGTTGTAATACGTACATTGTTTTTATTGTCATGCAACATTACGGAAGGTCGATTATGTTAATTGAATTCAGCATAATTATGTTAATATGTTTATCTTTTTTTTTTCCCTTTGAAACTAATGTAAAGTATGTATCATTAAAAACCATAATGAATAGGACTGTACTCCAGTATAAAATCCGTTATTGGTCTGTTTAATGTGTCTTTTATTCAATGTATTTTAATCAGCTTGAAAGTTTTCGTTTTCAAAATGTTCGAATCTTTTCTTTGGTATTACATATTATAATGTAGTTTTAACAATTATGGTAGCCGTCTTTAGTATCTACCAGTGTTCTGGAAATAGTTCTTTTTTTAAACATCAGACTAGTATGACATCAATCGCGTAGTTCCTTCAAAGGGAACATTAAATCGAAATATACAAAACACTAACAGCGCGTTATACGATGTACGATGTTAACGAGATAACACTGACAGTGGATGAAGATTGAATCCATGGGAATATTAATGCTACTACAGAGGATTATTTTGATATATGACAATATTGTGTAATATATAACACGATTGACACATTTATACGTAGTAAGAATTAACAAAACACATTTTTATTTTCATAATGTTAGTAATACTATTTCCCATTTTAATACCCTTTAATTAATTTATGCAAACTGAACACCAGTTTTATTTACAATATGGAAATAATATCTATATGCATGAAGGTACGACTGTGACATTATACTACATTTGTGTATTTTCAGAAGACTATTTACGACACCTGATGCGAATACATGTAGCTTTAAGTTGTATGTATTATAACACCTGATGCGACACCTGATGCGAATACATGTAGCTTTAAGTTGTATGTATTATAACTGGGGACATATTGACATGCTATTTACTCTTTAATGACTTATTAAGGTTTTAACATCAAAACGAAACACTAGACAGCGAGTTCCAAGACGTAAATTAATTAATGAATATTTGTGGGTAGATAATGCGCTGAGGATAATACATTTTTACTTAAAGAAATAAAAAATCACCAAATAAAGAAAAAAAATAATTAGTATATTTATACTAATTGTCATAAGTAATGCTCGATGTTTACAATTAAGAATATAGAATGAAAATAAGAAGATCCTGGCAGAGGACGGTCAGGGCCATATTTTGTTATACTATTGAGTATATGGTGACAGAGGGATATACTCAGTTGTGACACTTGTTTTAATTGTCCTTGTAAAGAGATAGTTTGCAGATATCTACCAATTAAAAAGATCAAAGTACTAAAGTACTGGGGCCATATTGACAGTGGTGGAATTACATGGTTACATCCGAGGTTGATAGAGAGGTATAATGATACTTAATTCAAATATGTTTATACTGAATATTACGTTTTTTTTTGAAAACATCAATGTGACGTATTGTTTTAGTGTTTACATGCACACAGGTACGTTAGATGTGCCAGAATGCTAAATAAATATATTGATTTAGACAATTATTCAAAATGTCAGACCTAATGTTAATAGTATTTATAACAAAATTTCTTATGACGGCTTAAAAATGAAGCATTAATCGTTATTAACATACCTCAAAATGGTTAATATATATATACCAGGGCCAAACCAGTAGGATGTGATGTTTGTCAATTTTAACGAACATTTTTTTGGGGGTAGTTAAATATATCCTAGTTTTTCACTTAATTTATTTACAGTTTATTACAGCTAACATACTTAAATATTCCCTTATCTTTTGTTATTCTACATCATATCACTGACTGTTAAAGTTTGTATCGCTGACTAGACCAATGATTTCTCATCACCATGGTTTTATCATATACTAATTGTGTGTAAGCTACAATATGCCTACATGTGTAATTAAAAACGGTACATTCCCCTTGCGTTTTCTTTCTTCTATTTTCCTTCTTTTAGTCTGTCTGTCTGTCTATGGGGAGTGTGTATGTGTGTGCGAGTGTGAGAATGCTTGTTTGTGCGTTCATGGCTTGCTATATATGTATGGATGTATTTATACATCTATGTCCGTTATGCTATGTGTATGTATGTTATGGTGCTATCTATGTTTGTTATGTTATGTGTATGTATGCTATGCTATGCTACTGTCGTGATGCTATTATGTATGCATACATAATGTATATATGTTGTGTTATTTGATATATATGTGTTGCTATAATATGTATGTGTGTATGCATGGTGTGTATGTATGGTGTGTATGCATGCATGTATGTATGGATGTATACAGGCATGCATGTATATATGTATGTATGCATCCATGTATGTGTGTATGTATACATGCATGTATGTATGTTGTGTCATGCTATGTATGCATATGTTATGCATGGTAAAACTATGATTTGTCACGTTATATATGTGCATGTATATACATGTAGGTATGACTTAATAAAACGTAAAGCTTGATGTCTGAGTGTTGTAGATGACTGCGTATGTATGTGTTTGCTTGGTATCCATTTATGTATATTATGTAAACTGTTTGAAAATTTAAAAAAGTATTTACATCCATCATGGATAGTTTAATGTCTTACTGTAGCTTGTAAATATCGGCACAATGTTAGGGAAAATGACAAATTTAAGATCCGAAACATAAATATTAAACATGTTCCATAAATTACCCCAGATCACCCTGTTACTCAATGTACGACACAAATATAAATTGCAATCAAACGTGAATCATTAAAATAGCTGTTATTAGTTCCAAAATAACCAATTGCCACTATATAAAACAAAGTATTCAATTACATACATTTTCTAAAACGTCCGTCAATTGTTTTACCAAAGTCTGCATAAATAATATTTATGATATTCATATATATTAATAAATTGATAATACTTATAAAATATGATGAATAAATACACAAAGTCTATTTGTGTTAATGAAATATTCGATAACGGGGTGATCTGTACATATTAACCGGACGCGTATTCACTGAGGACATGTGTACATAAAAGAGTGTCGTGAATAAAATTTCAATTCACATAATGGTTAAATAGCATATGAGCTATTGTAATGTTAATAAAAAAAAATAAAAAATGTTTCAGTTGATACCAGGTACATATCTATAAATCCCTGAATGTTGTTACTGTTTTCAGTTCTATACTAATCATACAACTTTGTGTAACGGCACTGTAAACATATCTCAGAGGTGCGAGAAGGTGAAGAATCCAGGAGAGTAAGATATTCTCAATATACCCGGGTACTACGGGTAGCCAAATGGGACACTTGTGACTTTGTTCACGATATCCAATTTTGTGTAGGCAAAAATGAATTTTGTTCAACAAAAATGAGTTCAGATTAACAAAATTTATAACATATTACAAATATAAGTTTTGTTATACAAACAATCTTTCAGTGGACAGAAGTCATGACGAAATACGCAAAGTAAAGTTGGACAGTTATTCGTTTTTTTTGGTAGACACAATTTAAGTTTGTGCGCAATAGCTTCATTTCCGTAATAACATAAATAAATGTTGTCAAACAAAAATTATCTTTCGGTGGACAAAAGCTCATTTTTGTTATGACAAATTTTATTTTTGCAGACAGAATTCAATTTCGTCTAGGCAGAATTAATTTTCCTCAGTCAGGTATGCAAATAAGTCCATGTTTGACCTTTACTTGTAAGCTACGAATATTTATTGAATATGCACGTAATTATTACGCTTATGACAATTCATGTGCATTTCCCCTGAAAGACTATTTACCATAGAGTATCCATTTCTGTGTGTACGTAATCGGCTTGTACTTGATATCGTAACCTCCCTCCACTTCCACAAGGCCTAATAAATTATATTCCAGAGCATTCGCTTTTCACAAGAAGTCGAGACACATTCCGCTGATCAATGATAGTATATTAAACATCCACAAGAATGAAACGGATGTTACAAACACAAGTGCTTGCGGTCTCCATCCCGTCTTTTCCTCAAAAAACAATATAGAGACAATTGCCGATCTTTGAAACCGATATAAAGACTATCTATCAACTGAGTTATGATACTATACCCAATGAGAGGCCACGTTACAAAATCGTGATGAGACAGTACATTTGCATATATCCATATTTGGATTCGGTGACAAAATTTATTTTGTGACAAAAAATTTTGTGTTCTATTTTCACTTTTGTCTAACAAAACTCAATTTCGTCCATATATATGAAATTGTCGTGACAGAAATGAATTTTGTGTAAACCAAATTGAATTTCGTTTTCAATTTTCACTTTCGTCTAACAAAACTCAATTTCGTCCACAAAAATGAAGTTTGTCATGACAGAAATGAATTTTGTGTAGACAAACATGAATTTTGTGTAGACAAAAATGGATTTTGTGTGCTGGAAGATAATTTTGTAAGACGAACATGATTTCGTAATGACAGAATTCAATTTATGTACACAAAACTGATTTTGATTTATAAAAAAAGATAAAAAGACATTTTATTGGGAAGTATTTACATAATTATAAGCTCTTCATGGTTAAAAATGCCAACGCTGGAGACATTGTTCTCGCGTTTTCAACAAACGCCGAAAATTTAAAAGTTAATGCAAATTAAATGAAATTGATATAGTGGTAAAAAATGTTTTGACTTATCGTGTCCCAGTTTTTCAACTGAATGATCAATGGGAACTCTTACTTACAATGTTTTGTCGGCGGAATAGCGTAGTTTGTTTACAGTAGTTACGAAATTAAACCATCATGAACTGTGAGCCAGGAGAGCTGTACCAGTACCATTCCATCTGAATTTTTGGAGGACCAAGATATACCATTTAATTACAGAATTGAATGAGGTAGATGAACTTTACTTTTGTCCAAATTTACATGTAGAATGTGAAAATTCTGAAAATTTGTCGGATGAAGATAACATAAATTACGAGTGCGATTCGGAGGAAAGCGAGGGCTGTCTGAATGTAGCTCTAAAATTGCGCGACGAGGATAATAATTAATACATAATTCAGTCAAAATTCAGTAATGACACTTGTGGTTGTAAAGATTTTTCAATGGACGACCGTGTAGTTCAATTTTCGATTTCAACGACATTGTAGATAACATAGAGTCGTGCAAGGAGCTGTCACGGGAAGAACTTGATCTCATAATAAAATCTCAGTCACTTGCACATAGACGGTCGGGAAAAAGCACAAAGTTAGAGAGAGGGAAAGACCGTACCAGGAGTATTACTTCAATGGCAGCAGGGTGTGTCGTCAGACGTTTTGTTTTTTTACACGGTGTTGAAAAAAAGAAATCATTAACTATTGCACAATCGCTTGATAATGATGGATTAAGACCTAGAGTCCACGGTAGAGTTGGAAAGTCAACTGTTCATGGTATTACCTATGATAACAGATGATTCCTTTGTAAATATGCGAGAGAAATATTTTTTTTTGCCATCGGATAAAACATCTGATATTTTTAATGTGTACCAAACTCTGTCAGAAAAACAGGATGCAGACAAGTAAGTCTGATGACATTTCAGAGGCTATGGAAGGAACTATACCCTCATATTGTTATTACTAAACCCTTACAGACCTTTGCCAGCAGTGTCAGGAATTTGCTCTAAACTTAGTAAATAGTGGATCCCTGGCAGAAGATGAGAAAACCATTCTCTTGACATCTTTCAATGCACATGTCACTCTAGCAAAGGATGAAAAAGACCATTACAGGAAACAATGTAGAAGCAGCGAGGTAGTAATGAGTCCAATGGTAAGTTCGATATTTAAGAACAATATGCATGACTTGTACAATGCAAATTACATGTACAGTGTTTATTACTAAAACGATAATAATCAAAGATATTTCAATATATATTTATAAATATATTTTGTGGCGTTGAAGATTTTATTTCTTGAAAATTACAGGACCTTAGGAGAGGGTAATAAACTATAAAATAAACAATATTACAAAAACTATAAAGATGGACAGCATATACATGCTTTCATGTTTGTAAACACATATGTTATGATTTACCTACACGCTGTGTATGTGTATAGGCCAAAACATATATATATATAATAACCAATCGTGCAAGATCAATCGAATGAGACATTATCTTAATTTGACAGAATAACTATAGAATAAAGCAATTTAGCACAGTTCATCACTTACTCATTGGTTTACAGCAAATGCCATGATATGTTTGACAGATGTGTAGTCCGGGCTCCGTTCAAATGAAAAAACAAGAGTTTAACAAGTGCGATAACTTGTCACAAATATTAAAAGTACACACCTATGAAATTTTAAAGTCTTAAGGCTAGAACTACAATTTTACCTGTAGTCTATGAATATTAACTGTCAAATTGTCTTTGTGAAAATACTTGTATTAAACTGACAAAAATGTTTTTTTTTTTTTTTTTTTTTTTTCAGCGTGCATTTATCTTTTGTTGTTTTATTTTTGCAGAAAACTTGCCACAATCAGTTGATACAGCCATGCACTACTCTTGGTATTATGCTCAACAGGTCCACTTCCCTCACCATTCCCAACAAGTGGGACCTGTGTATTTTTGAACACCAAGGAAATGTAATGTTTTGGAATCTGTTCTGAAGCATCAGGTATGTTAAGTGTCACATTTCATATGTTAAAATTTCACGATTTACACATACAACATGTATGTGCATTGTATATGTGTACAGATGTACAATATGCATACACTATCCATGTTTTACCATGTTATACTACTATGCAAGTATCAAATATATTTTCTCTACATTTTGTACAACTTAACTGATAACTGTTGAAATACGATGTATTTAGTGAGACTCCAAAAATCTAGTAATTGATAATAAACATTTTGATAAAGAATTTGTCAGACTAAGAATTAGTTGTAAATAATGTGTAATGCTATGAATCTATTCCAAGCAATTACGGCAATAGTACATTATAATCGGAATCTTTACATGCTTTTAACAGCAATTTGGTATGGATCATTTATAGAACTTTAACTATTTGAAATCTAGAAAATGTTTTCTATTTTGTATTGCAGGAAAGTAGGTGTTGTACCTAGTAGATGAATCGGTGAATCCTGGTAAGGGAGCCAACAGTGTGGTCAGCATGGTACATCATTGGCATGAAGAAACAGAGGCACAGTTCAACTTTGACAACTGTAGCGGTCAAAACAAAAACAATGTTGTTTTGTGGTATGCCATTTGGAGAGTACTCACAGGTAAAAAAGATAGTCTAGATAATTTATTTTGTGTTTCTAATTGACTTCAGGATGAGTCAGAGTTGTGGATAATCTAGAAACAGGAAATATCTTGATTGTCTGATGTCTGTTTAAACTGATATATGTTTTAGATCCCTATTTGTTATAAATATTTCTTTAAAATAAGTATTGATTAAAAACCTACTAATCAATAATTATGTACCGATGAGTTTTATAAATCATGAATAAATTAA
This sequence comes from Argopecten irradians, assembly GCF_041381155.1. Lineage (NCBI taxonomy): Eukaryota > Metazoa > Mollusca > Bivalvia > Pectinida > Pectinidae > Argopecten > Argopecten irradians. The sequence continues at coordinate 31,117,708 of NC_091141.1, read as the reverse complement.
TAGTTATTTTCTTTGTTATGTTCATTCCATATGTCTTGTATTAGTTAAGTTAATCCTTAGCTACATGTACATGATGACTGAGCTCCTTATATATTTCTTCACTGAAAAATTGGTTTCAGGATTACACAGAAAGATAGATTATTCCATGATGATAACAGGACATACAAAATTTAAACCAGACTGGCACTTTGGACTATGGAAAATGAAATGGAGAAATTATGCTGAGACAATAAAACAGGTATTTCATCCGTCTTTGTATTCATGCTGTGTGATAAAAAGACGAAAAGAAACTCCTACATGTATCATGAAATATAAGTTATTTGTATATACATCTATTGATTCCTATTTATATTGATGTACATGTATCTGATAAAATCCGTAATTAAAATGTTGTGTTAAGTTAATGCAACAGATAAATTATTGCTAAGTTAAGTGATTCTGGGACAACTGTGATTAAAAGGTTTTGTATATTACATGTAGCTAAAACAGTATTGCAGTCCAGTAAGAATGGGCACAATACACAACAGCTAGTGGATGATGATGCAAAATCTGTAGTGTTTAGGGACTGGAAAACACTCCTGAAAGCACCTCTAAAACACATCAGCAAATACCATCACATTTGTGTTTGAACAAATAAGGGAATTTTGTTCAACATTTCTTGCTAAAGACATTGTTTGTCCCAAACCAATTGAGCCTAAGCCGCAGTCAGTTAGTAAAATGAGTTGGGACATCAGTGGTGTGTCCAAGGGAGGAAAAAGGAATCAGTTGTTGCTGCAGTGATTTGAAACTGGACACTACATACTGAGTTATTGAACCAATTAATGTCACTGCATGGGCTCAAACTTTTCTGACCTAATTGAAATAGAAACCGGGGAGTTAGTTTAGATTTGAAAAACAAAATCACAGTATATGTTAAAATGTTTCATATCTTATTTTTCAATGCTCATATATGTCAGTGTTTTGTATATCCATGTGCATTGGCTGATAATAACTTTCACACATAGATTTAGGACTTTGAACAGTTGACTACATGTACAGATTTACATGTATCGATTGTGTATACAACTGGTACTTTGAATGATGTCCTAGACTGACTTTCGTTCAGATTGGTTTTCAAGTATTCCATTTATATATGAAGGTATTGCAAAGCAACTATCGTCAAACAACTTTCAGCAAAATATGTTGTTATACATATATATAAAAAAAACAAAACATTTTTGTTGACATAGTTAAGAACGGTAAAATCACTGTTATTTATATTTTGTATAGAACTACATGTATATGTTTAATTTACATGTATAGATACAGATTATGTTCTCATTGTAAATAAAATGCATGTAAAAATACAACAACAACGTCATTTTGTGTATATGTTGCCCCATGAGTAGTCTTATAATATGACGTTGTGATTCATGACGTTGTGATTTGACGTTGCTAATTTTGTCATTGAAGACAACAATGGTTGCTTTATTCAAAGTGGTATATATCATTAATGCCTTTTCGTACGTCTTCAATATTTTGGAAATATGGTCTTCATATCTAAGGGTATGAAAACATATAATAAAATGAAAATGTGATTTTTCCTCATCTGGGCCCATTTTGTCTGTCACCTTCACATATGGACATTAAAACGTGCAAATTCTGTAGATGATTGACAAGGCTAGAAACCACATAGACAGAAAACTAACTCAGTCAGATATTGGTCATCTGGAACCTTGGATACTAGTTCTGGTTGACGTCGATATATGACAAAAGGTGGGAGCGATACGTGCAGGCTAATAATTGTGCCATCAGGAACTCTTGCTCGTTATACAACCCCACCTCCTTAAAGAAAGTATAGCTATCGTCCTGAGAATCTGCTAAGTAAATTGACAGACATCTTGAAAAATAGTAAACAACAAAGAAGTCGTAGTCACTAAAATAAAGTACTTTAATCACATTTGCTAAAGGTAAAGAGCGATGGCAGATGTCTGTATGATCTGAAGAAGGAATTCATAATACATGAGAAGAATTTAGGTTATGGTCTTGGTGATGATAAGGTGAATTGTGTTTGTCTAGATGTGTTTATGGATGACTTGACAGTTCCATAGGAGTTACACTGTGAGGAAGGATTTGAAAGGAGGGAGACGAAAGGTTGGTAGGAGATATCAATATCCTAGAATGTAGGAATGAGTGTTCTTGTTTCATTTTCAACGTAAAAGCTATATCCAAAATTGGAAATAATGAAGAATGACAAGAAATCAGCTGTGGATCCACTGTCAAAAACAGGAGAGAAGGCGCCCGATTGATCGAAGTAGAAGTGACAATGTTTGAGCTTGGTGTTATCTGCATATGGGCAGTGATTTGGACAATCGCTGTTGACTTGCGACTTTGAAGATGTTCCAGTTGAAGAGTCGATAAAGCCCATGAATGATGATCCTCTGGTGACGCCTGTAGAGTTGCAATTCGGGGTTTATTTCAATATCATTCAAGGCATATCATATGTATCAACATGTTAAGAGTGGTTACTTGATCGATCACTTACAGAGTGAAATACGGAAAAAATATTTTTTGTTAAACGGCCATCTTGGAATTCAATACGGCAGTCATTTTGAAATTAAAATATCTCATGAAAGATGATCCTGTGGTGACGCCTGTAGAGTTGCAATTCGAGTTTATTCCAATATCATTCAAGGCATATCATATGTATCAACATGTTAAGAGTGGTTACTTGATCGATCACTTACAGAGTGAAATACGGAAAAAATAATTTTGTTAAACGGCCATCTTGGAATTCAATACGGCAGTCATTTTGAAATTAAAATAAGAATCAAATTATTTATGTATCAAACAATACAAAAGTATCAATACTCTCACTCTATTTCCAGGTGTTTATTTCCTTAAAGTCAGCTTACCTAATTATATGTGTTTATTCAGATATAGCTCGCAACGTTGGCGGCAATCTTGAAATACAAAATGTCGGCCCTTCTATATGAAGTTTAACACTAACAGAATGTTTCTAAGTATCAATAATATGGGTTTAGACGTTTAAAGTGTGGGTCTAGCTGGTATATAATAAGATATATGGGTCGCAGAAGGTGTTTTGTGGCAGCTATTTTAAAAACCAATATGGCGGCCGCCAGGGACCGTGAATTTTTGGGGTCTATTTTTTTCCTGAAACCTGATGTCCTAAAGAAGCCATATGCAAAGTTTCATGCTTTCTCAAAATTTGAACGATTTTGCCGAAAATCGACCTTAGCCGCTCCACTATACGTACCTTGTTTTTTTATGTCAGTAACATTACGGAAGGTCGATTATGTTCATCGAACGCAGCATAATTATGTTAAGATACTGTTTTATCAATTTATATATTTAAAACTTCTCTATTATAAAGTATCCACACTTTAAAGCCATAATGAATAGGACTATACTCCAGCATAGCATCCGTTATTCGTCTTTTTAATGCTTCTTTTATTTACTGTATTTTAATCAGCTTGAGTTCGTTAAGAAAACAGCAATGAAAAATTATCAGAAAACGTTTCATAAATAAATTGATTGTCTGATTATGTCGGACCTTGTTAGTTTCATATCTATATAAACATTGTTCTAAAATAGTACTTAGGTTTTCACTTTCAAAATGTTCGAAATTGTCTTTGGTATTGCATAGTACAATGTGGTTTTCTAAAGTAGGACTCGATACTCATATAAATTAAAATTATAAATTAAAACATAATTCAAGTGAATGTTTGGAGGATTCTACGTAATCGTCTACCTTATAAACTAACCTTTGGGAGAATTCAGTTAGATGCCATTGATGTAATATCTGTACACTGTTTATTTCACAATGTTGCGAGTGTTTAATTTTGGTAATCGAGTTTAGTATAATGTTTATGCTAATACATGTTTATCTACCAGTATTCTGGGAATAGTTCTTAGGTTTTTGTTTTTTGAAAAATACCCTACTTGTATGACATTAATCGTCAAGTTCCTTCGAATGGAGCATTTAATCGAAATATAGAAAACACTGACAGCGAGTTACACAATGTACGACGTTAACGAGATGACACTGACAGTGAAGAATAAATCCAGGGGAATACTAATACTACTACCGAGGATTATTTAAATATATAACAGTATTGTGTAGTATATAACAATGCAAAAGCAGAACAATACACTCTTAGCCGATGATACCCTACTTATGGACTGCTCTACTGGTAATTTGAAGAACCTCTTGGATATAGCATTCGATCTCTCCTGCAAATTGCGCTTGAGTTATAATCCCGTAAAACATCACTTAGGATGTTTCACAGTGGCAGTAGAAAGCGCGTTTCAAAAACTGAATGTAAGCTAGGACAACCTATCCAATGGGTCACTACCAAAGAGTACGCGGGAATATATTTTTATATATATTCCCCACTGTGATCAAAAAAAAAATCAGGTCAATACGTGCAAAAGGGAGACAGATTCTGAATTCTCTGATTAGTGTTGGCATACACAGTGGAGGTACGAACCTATTCACAAGCTGTAAACACTTTCAATCTATGGTTCAGTCACGAATTTTGTAAGGATCGGAGCATTGGACTAATCCAACACAATAATCTCGCCAGGAACTCGACATTGTACAACGATACGTCGCCCGGAGAGGTGCCAAGGTTTCGAGCAAACGTCTCAATCGTTAGTCACAACACGCGCCATCGACATCTACGCCGAGGTTGAACGTAGAAAGTTCATGTTCTTCAATAAGCTTTGTGGGGCAAGTAGTAACTCTGTGTAGAAAATTATCTTTACGATTAGATTGTGCTCCTTTATTTTCGCTGATGTAATGATGAAAACAGAAATGTTTGTTCGCGATATATTCATCATTGAGGGAAATCTAAACATCTCATCTCTGTTGCTGGACTATGTGTTCGATGGATTGTGTCCTTCAATTCAATTCACATGGAAGAACTTTTGCAGAAAAACAGTCGAGGATTTATATTAGAAAAACTGGCAAGACGCTATGATGTGTTCGATGGATTGTGTCATACAATTCAATTCACTACACTCATGGTCCTAACCCGCTGTGGCTATTGAGTCTAAAATACCCGAAATATACATGGATACGTGTCGAACTGGTTAAATTATCATATCGTCATGAGAAAAACATGGTGACATGTAAAATATGTAAGAAAGAAACTCATTTTCTAGTCCGGCACTATTCAAAAGTCGCGATGCACTATTAAAGTTTTATTAAACGTATTAGACGTATCGGATTACGTAAAATTCGACCATTTAACAGACGAAAGACAATGCAATTTTTACCATGGAAGTTTACTTGGACCACGAAAAGTGGACTTTAATGATGATGAACATTGCTGATCTGGTGCCTGCAATGATCTCAGAGATGAACACTCTTCTATGATTTTGTATATACTTTGTTGTTTTGATTTGATGTAAACAAACGATATGGTTGATGAAAATCTCTAACCAGAGAAAATAAAGAAATCTATCTATATATTCTGATATTTTACAGTTGTTCTCTAATTCTGATTTTAAGATAAAAATAATATTATATTTATATGCATGAAGATACGACTGTGGCATTACATTACATTTGTGTATTTCCAGAAGACTACTTACGACACCTGGTGCAAATGCATGTAGCTTTAGGTTGTATATACTATAACTGCAGGACATATTGACATGTTATTTTCTCTTTACTGATCTATTAAGGTTTTACAGTCAGAAGGTTTTATTGATGAATTAAAGTTTGAAAATCGTTTAAATGGACAGACACACATGTGTGATCCTTATAAACAATAGTGACAACATAAAAAGTATTCACTGTAAAATTATTTTGTTTATGCCTAGATTATGTTTAGATGGAAATATACTTGCAGAAATCACTTAACCATTACTAATAACACTGTAGAAATGTAAAATGGAACTATAAGTATAGAACAGACCTTGGTCTCATTGTCTGATTATGTATACCCATTTCACTGCACTTGGATGTAAACATAATCATTTAGGCAGTAAATGTGTTTGGCAGGACTGCCGATAATCATTCTCATCTCTTATTATAGTACTAAAATTAAAACGGATGCATCTTAAGTGTTGTTATTCTTAAATTGTTGACAACCTGTGGTGGTGAATAATAAATTAAAAGCTTTTCTTCATTCTTGGGTATGACAATTACGGTACATATTTTAGGTATGGAAGACGTGTTCTTAATTCAAAGTTAAATATATTACATATGTAAATAAGTATAGCACTGATTCATTTTTTGGATCTGACTCCAGATAAGAAATGTTGATATTCAGTTTCCTATAGATTTTGACCTAAATTTATATTGGGTGTATGTTGTATATTTCCCATTTTGTGTCAAGTATTTGTAACTACCATCGTTTTCAATATTATGACAGTGATAAGAAAAGTGTACGAATAAGAAAAGTGTACGAAAACATGATGTAAAAGTCTTCCTTTTTTGTGCTAAGAATACCACTTAAATATATTATATGTTAGTTTTAATATATTGAGTTTCAATAAATATTAAGTACACTTATATTTCGAAAACCCTATTTTATATTTGGCTTTGGTGTGTATCAATGATCATCGAGTATTGATCTCAACAGATATTACAGAGTACTGTCAAATAAAACGTATAGCAAAAAATAAAAATAAAAACCTTCCAGCAGTTTGTTATACTTTTTTAGATTTAAAACATTTGTAAATGGAGAAAACGTTCATCGGAATACACTTCCAAAGGAAGGACAAAACCTTCAAAACCATCTATTAAACCCAATTGAAAAGACTATATTTAAGTGGTGTAATGCCATGGTTATACGCAATGTTTTCATAAACATGAAAACTGAAACATGATTATGACCATTCCCAATAAAATGTTTCCTTTTGTGAGACATTTAAAATAAGAAGACAAACTAATATAAAAATTATGAAAGAGTTATTGTGATACAATTATATCAAAATCAAGGGAACATTTTCAAACGTTCATGCTATAAGCAGTATTACCTCAAAACCCATATGACGGCATATATTATATTTAATATATAATTTATATTATATTATAATTATGTGGCATATATTATTAATGTCACGTTATTTGTATACGTTTGAATAAAATTATGTTTATACAGCAATCTAGTAAATAATTGATAAATGCAACAGTATTGAATTGAAGCTATTATGAGGAAAGCAAATATAACACAAAAAGGTCAACAATAAAACAAGACAATACATCACCGTGTAACTGTAGTAGGATACTCACATACTGAAAGAGAAGAAAAGTAAGGATTAGATAACAAACAATAAAGATTAACAGAGAGGTAATACCCAGACATTAAACAGTGTCACCAACTATTATATAAATCAAAATTTGTTTTTAAATCTGCTATATAACTTTGAATAAAATCACAGAATGAATTGAATTGAAGAAGAAAAAAAAATCGTCAGAATTTGAAGTTATTTCTGTGCATTGAATATACCGACGTTACATGGTTAATGAAATCGTAATATTGACAGGTACAGATAAAAGGACGGGCAATATCCAGACATCAAACGGTGTCATTATTTAATACACTTTGAAAAAAAAACAACATCAAGATGGTTTAAAGAATGTATAAGATTTTTTTCCAAACAATGTAACGTCCAAATTTATTTTATAAAATAAGTCTTTATCTATTTTCATATAGATATCAAAGAGTTTATTGTATATTATTGATAATGACAGAAATAGATAGGTCTAATTTGTACGTGAGGGAATTATGTACTTTTAACAACTCACATGCACGCAAATCGCAACAGGTTTTAATTTCGCATTTAAATTAATCAGTTTTTATTAGTCCTTTTAATTGTGACTGTTGTGCCGTGCTTGACATTTAGTTCAATCATTATTACCCATTTTTTCTTCTATAATTGTCTTTTATTTATTGTTTAACCATCAAGGCTTTGGATAAAATAGCTCAAACAAGAAATATCATAAGTTTTTATAATATGTTGCATATTCATATCCCTTTATGAATATTTCAGACAAGCTTACTCCCAACCCAACGTCAAGGTTGTTGTTAAAACAGTGTTTCCTATCTTTTATACCTATTATAACAGCAACAATATCAAATATTCCAGCATTTTATTATACTTTGATTTAAAACTTTTTGTGGACTTAGAATATGTTCATTGAAATACACTTCTACTTCCAAAAGGAAGAAAAAGACTGTAAAACCAATTATTAGGGATACTTACAACAAGCGGTATACGTATACGCATACTGATACGGAGACGTATTTGACTGGGATCGATCATGTACGTAATGTTTACCATACATTCTATAAAATCCTTTACTTCCAACATCTTCCGAGACTAATTTACGACACAGTGTTACAAATATATAAAAAATGTCCGTATAACTATAGAGCCAAAGGCCTGTTTATCAATCAAAAATCACGTGTTAAAACATGGAATACTTTTTTCACGCATGCACTTTTATCCACGCATGTACAAATTGAACGTTCTTGACCCGAGTTTATATCTTGTAGTTGATTTTATTTCGAACTATAGAAAGTAAAGTCAAATACGTCCCCGTATCCGTATGCGTATACATATACACCTTATTGTAAGTATCACTATTAAGCATGTACCGAACTTAAAGTTATACATGTACATTAATAACTCTTACTTTGAGCTTGATATTTGGATTTTCACATATACCAACTGTGAAGCGCGGGGGATTATGCCACGCTTTGCGGCTCCCTGTTTGTGATTAAAATTTTACCAAGTTGTTATACGATACCGTACACTTATGACTATACCAAACCGGAATTTTGTGCGTACCAAACACGTACGCTATAGTCATAATATGCTCACTAAACATCATCGATTATGACACAAAGGATGTATTTATGATCGATTTGAAGTGGTAGATCGTTTTTGTTTGATCCTAATTCTTCATTCAAGATCTGACCATAATGAAATGCATCCGATATCATGAGATATTTTCATATTTTCACGCATTTGTCTCAGTTTTGTACGGAAATGCAATCGAGGTTACATGTTTGAATACAAATAAAGGATACCTTATTCTCATTTTCATATACAATTGGGGGGACATATTAAAACTGTACGCTTTCACTGTTCTAATTTTTAATTGGTTTCGATAAACAAATGAAATAATATCGAGTTTTTGAAGCGATTTAGCAGTTACCCCTCTCATTTGTTGGGTACGATTTTTACAGAAGTAGATATCAAACAACTAGGGCCGGATCCCGTTACCATACAGTGGGTAGGTGTAGCTTCGCCAAATTTGAAAAATCTTTGAATTTGGTCATAATAATATAATAGTAAGCTCCGTGTATCTTTTGCGAAGCAAATAACATAACTCATACAAACGGACTGATATTTAAATATTGAGCCAACAATAAGTTTAAAAATGAGAATGATAAGCAATGTGCTCACAATAGTTGGGAGTATTCTTCCATCTGATTGAAGAGAAAAGAAGAAAAGCAATAAAAAAAGACATCGATCTAAAATAATCCCTTGGTTTTTGCTTTCAAAATATTCGAATCTTCTCTTTGATAGTGCATACTGATACGTAAAGAACATTAAATGAAATATATGAAACATTGGTGACGAGTTATACGGTGTTTATAGGTGAAAACAAATTGTGGATGGATAATAAGTACATAGAAATGCATTATATTTACAACATCACAACACTCTTTACAACCAATGTGACTTTTCTAAGTAGGATGCAATACTCAGATAAATTAAACACTATTCAATCTAATGTTTGAGGGATCTTACGTAATTGTCTACATGTATAAACTAAAATTTGGGGATGATTCACTAAGATACCATCAGTTGCACTAGTGTCCATTTTATAATGTTGCAATACGCAGATGTGTCTTTTGTAAATTATATTCCCGTTTATGGAATGTCCAAGCAGTATGACATAAATCGCTTAGTTCTTTCGAATGAGACATGGCTTAGTTCTTTCGAATGAGACATGAAAACGAAATATACACAACACTCAAGGGAGGTATACGACGTTAAAGAGACGGAACAGTGCGTGAATGAAATATAAATCCAGGATATACTATAATACCTACCTAATTGCTTGATTATATTACAATATTTTATAATATATCACAATATAAAACTGTTTCCACATGAATCACTGGTACTTTAAATTGAAATGTATGTTCAAATAGTTATCTTCGTACACGAAGGTATATCATCCGGAAATATCACAGCATCATTATACAATTTTCAGATGACTATTTACGATACCTGGTGCGAATACATGTAGCTTAAGATTATATGTGCTATAACTGGGGGAACATATTGACATGCTATGTTCTCCTCATTTATCAATTAAAATCCATCAGGTTTTATTGGTGAATTAAGCTGTGACAATTATTTAAATGGACAGACAAATATGTATGTTGCCTTATAAACATTGGTCACCAAATATAATATATGCTCTATTGTTTATGTCTTATGCAGGACTTGATAGAAGTAAACCTGCAGAAATTACGTTACCATTACTAATAACACTGGTAGTTTGTAAAAATGTGAAATGAAATTATAGACTATAATTATGTTGGCACTACGTGTATATGGGTAGTAATTCACTCATAAAACTAATAAAAATGTATGCATTATAAGTGTTGTTATTCTCAAAATATTGGTGGTGAAAAACAAATTAAAATGTTTTCTTGATTCGTGGGTATGGAAATTACGGCACATATTTTAGGAATGTAAGACGTTTTCTTATGACTTTAGCACATATACTAATTATCCTGAAACATGACGACAGCTATAGTAATATATCAGTATTTGATTAGTGGAACTACGCGCGTTGTAGTTAAAAATGCGAAGGTGAAGCAAGATTCCTTAAATATATACCGAATACCCCGAAATAAAGTGTTATGGTAATTTAGCAGTTTATATCTATACTAACGCTATTGTGTTTTTAGTGGAAGTAATGGGAATTAACATCGGACTATTCATACTAATTATGTTACTTAGAAAATAATGTATAATTATAATAATGTTTATGTCTGAAGTGCATAGACATGAATTGTTGATATGTTTTTTTCTACATTACATACTTCAAATATTTTGACTCAGATTTACTTATATACAGTGTAAATAACTGGTGTATTTCCCATTTAATATTAATTATTTATCCATGTATCGTTTAAATATCATTAACGTGATCAAATTATTTTCTCTGTATCTCATTCTGCATCAGTGATCTGGTATACTTTTAATACCATCTACATCACGTGTTTACCTCTTTTACTTGTAAATCACAAATGCTTATTGTTTAAACTTTGTACGTATCCATTTAAACGACTCCCATTTTTCTGTTTTCGTGATTTCGCTGAAAGACCATATATATTAGTTTTATTCTACTGTCTACTATCAAAAGTACATTTTCTTTTTCCTTATAAACCTTTTTTGTGCTGTGATGTGTATTTAATGGTCATCGAGTAATTGTATCGACAAAATAATTATGCAGTTTAATTTAATCAGCTTTTATTGATCCTTTTAACAGTTTAGTTCTGAATATATTGAGTTTCAATTTATTTTACATATTTTGGGCTGCGGTGTGTATTAATGGCCATCGATAAATGATTTCGACAGAGATTAATCATGGATTTGTCATAATACCTTTTTCATTTACTCCTTTTAAATACAATTATTGTACCATTTTGGCAATAGCTTACTGATACTGTACATTGCCCAATATTATTTCTTCTGTTTTAATCATAGTCGTGTAATTATTGTATAACCATCACGACATCGGATACGATAGAAGACATTAAAAATGATGTATTAATTCATATTTATATATAATAAAAAGTTAACCCGTTACCTATTGTATCAGAAGTGTTAACTCCCAAATCCACGTCAAGGTAGTTGTTAAAACAATTCTTATAGTTTCCTTTTTGAAGTTTTCCAACATTCTTACTTACCTAAAGAGTACTATTATAAAATTTAAAAAAAATACTTCTAGCGATTTATTATGCTTTTATGGTTTAAAACTGTGTGTGGATAGACAACAAATTCATTGAAATACACTGTTTTCTATCTTCAACAAGAAGGACAAAACATTAAAACCATCTACTAAACCAAATTGTCTTTCATAATTGTGCTGTAATTTGCAAATTAAAATATGTCCCTCGGCTTTAAACGTCCAGGCATTCCAACAGCGATGTGATGTCAAAGTTATATCCAAAATATTCAAACATAAATATAAAATTAAAGGTAATTAAGACATCATATAACATCAATATTCTATTATCAATATTTCAGACGTGTTTACTTCTACACTTACGTTAAGCTAGCTATTAAACAGTTCTTGAGGTTTCTTTTTTTTAATTACCCAATAAAATTACTTAACTACAGAGCACTGTCGAATAAAACTATTATAATAACAAAGATATAAAATACTTCCAGCGGTTTAATTAATATTCTTTTAATTTAAAATTTGTGGATGGAGACTAAATTCTAGTTCCGAATGGAAGGACAAAAACTTCGGAATCACCTACTAAACCAAATTGAAAAGACTTCATTTAAATCTTAGATATTAGATAGATTTTATGGCAGCTAACTGCTAACAGCTAAATTGTATCGGTAACAAAGGGATAATATTACATATGTCTTTCATACTTATGCTGGCATTCTATATACATCCTCTACACACAAAAATACATGTCTTAAAGGGACAACTCAGTCTGAGAGTACATTGAAATGTATATATGTATCTGAAACAAACCAGTTCTAATTAAATTAGTTGGTTTAACTGTGATATGCCAGGAAAGCCCACTGTAGTGAAATGTATGTGAAATGTTTCAACTCGCTTGCTGTCTGTCATTACACATTGTCGAATTACGGTATTGAAAAAACTATTTTCAAATTTCAACGGTGACAAAAGGATGGTATTGAAAAAACTATTTTCAAATTTCAATCCTACATTCTGACGGCTTCAGTTTGCAGCCGCTGTTTGTTATACATATGGGGAGGGGAATCATGGTAATCACCATGGATATGATGCTTTGAAGTCAGCTTATTTTATAATCAAGCGGTTCAAACGCTCTGACACACGTAACCTTCATCTGGCAGACGCTCTTTATTTTGCAAGCGTTTAAGTGATTTAGACCAACATTCAATGTAATCAGCTGACCAAAAACGGACTATCTGTTACAGAAATAAAATTTCTTCTTTCTCTAATGGGGTTTTCCTTCTCAAATGGGGATTTGGGACAAGGATAGAGTGTAAAAATATGACAAAAAATAAACAGAAAATTCTGCTCCGTTATTTCCATAAATTGCACTTCTTCACATTGCATAATTAATGTTTACTGAAACATCTGGCTGCGCCCTATAAGACCTTGCCTTCAGTCATATTACTAATATGAAAGAGTTGATTGACAATGGGTATTATTGATCTGGACGTAAATAGATAACTCTAATTCGTAATTATAGTTTTGTATTATTCAATATGTCAGAATTTTTACATTTTTTTAATAATTAACTTCAAAGGAATCAATCAAACTAAAAATAAAAGTAGCAGACGTCATTGTCTTTTATCAGCTCATGTAACCCTGATAGTTTTCTAAATGGAAAATATAGAATTAACCGTTGCCTACATTTAGTAGGCATATTTCTGTGGTATATTTTCACTTTAAATCAAATGATGTCTTTTCTATTTCTCAAACATGTCAAATACGTATTTAATCATAGCGAGCACTCAAACAATATCTTACCAAATTGAATGCAATGTATTTTTAACAACTCACATACACCAATAAGTTCTAAGTTCTCCTGACCTCTAACGAACTGATAAAAATTGGTAAATATACACATATCGTCCAGTTATAGGAATACGAAGCCTCGTTATAACCATTATATAACTATGGACCCTAATATAGCTCTGTGATGCTTCGATTGGAGCTTTATGGTCAAGTATGTAATACGAAAATAGTAAGGAGGTATGTCATCATACTAAAGCATGATTGGCATTGCACTATTCTTATATCTAATAACATTATGTAATTTCATGTATACAAAAGTTCGATAAATATTTATTGATCATTCTGAAACATGAAGATTATTACATACATGTAATAAGTGAAACGGTTACTTGATATATGGAATACCTTGTTAACGTATCGTTAAGGAAGTGGATGTAACAAGAAATCATATGTAACATATATACCACACAACCCGATTTATAACGTTAGCGCTATAGCTCATGAATACCAATACCAAATACAAGAAGATGGAACTATGAATATGTCACCATTACTTGTCAGGTAAATGCTGGGTCAGTATACAACCATCATTGTTTTTAAGTATTTGACACAATTTTATCAACATACAATTCTGATGTATCCCACAGTAAAGAATTAATACATTTTTAGCCAAATTTACTGTTATAATAACTGTTCTTTACTTCGATGAGGTATGATTTATGTTAATATTGGGCTTTATCAATTAGAACCTGGGATTTTTAAGAAGGGGGTACGAATCCATCTACTAGGCAAACTTCTGGTATTTTTTATGTTTTTTAGTATAGCTCATCGTATGGTTTTTTATTGAATATTGCTATTTCGTTTGCTAATGCCTATTATTTTTTATGTTGGGCTGCGGTGTGTATATTTTAAACAGCAAGTAATTATCTCAACAGAATGTTGTCTATATGTTTTTTTAACAAATTCATTCTTATGTATTCTTTTTGTAATTATAAATGCTGTGTCATTTTTTTTCGATATTTATATTAATGATGAAATTATATCATCCATTATCATTCCTTCTATGTTATTTTATTTATCGTTTAACCACCATGACTTTGGATTAGACAGCAAACATAGATAATTACATGTATGATCTATGTTGTAAAGTTTCATAATTTGCTGTTGTATAATGTGAAATTTATGGTTAAACATAATTACCTACAACACATGACATATATTATATTGTACAGTTCTACAATATAAAGGCTGGTAATAACCATCAGATAACTGTAGTCCCCGAAATAACTTTCTAATGCTTCGATTGAAGCTTCACGTGGAAGTATGTAATACGGAAGGTAAGGAGGTACGTTATTATACTAATGTTGGTGTAATGTTAAGAAAATATAGAAAAAATCAATTATAGCATTTTAATACATAAAGGATCATACATGAGTGTTCATTTCATATGAGATTTTATGAAACGAGTCTAAGAAGTTTTTATTTTTGTATTTCGGAAATCCAACAGAGACTGCTATTTTGTCCCGCCGTCCTCGTAATCCTGACGCCACGTCATTTTTCCTGACGCCATTTTATTGTTTCTGTCTGAAGTCAAAATGAATGTTTAGCCAATGAAAATCACTCGAAGTCATATTACATTAAAGACATATCCAAAACTATTACACGGGCGAAATCACTGGATATAAGGCGGATTATGTGATAAATGGTTATATCAACCACAGAATAAAATATCGTTCCCGTTCGATACTTTTTTTCTTTTGGTCGATATAACCATGTATCGATCTCATCAAAATGCTGTATTTGTATAATATTTTAATGAAAAATATTCATCAGAATAAGCAATTATTTCTGTTTAATTAATATATCAACGTCTGTATGGTTAATGAAATATCTATATTGACAGTTAAGATAAAAGGACGGACAATATCTAGAACTCAATCGGTATCATTATCAAATACACTTTGAAAAATAACCAAGTGGTTTAAACGGTGTTTTGGATTTTTTCAAACTCAATAACGCTTTTTGAATTGTGTTGTTTATTTGTCTATTTTTATTATAATATTATGCAAAAAGGTTATTGTGGATTATTGATAAAGACATATGTATATAGCTCTAATTTATAACAGTCATAGGCCAATACATTAACATAAGACCTATATAATACCCTATTAGTTTAAGCCGGTTTTGTATTATTCAATATGTCAGAAGTTTTACAAAACCATTGTTTCAAAATTCAAAGTAATGAATAAGGATATAAATCAAATTATCAGACTTTCATTGTCGAAAGGTTTTTTATCAGTTCATCTTACCCTTATAGTTTTCTAAAGGGAACATAAAAGTAATCACAGTCTATTAAGTGTGCATCACCCCATTTACACTATAAATCAAATAATTTTGTTAAATGTATTTTCTACTTCTCAAACATGTCTAATACGTTGTTATCATAACGAGGACGCAGACAATGTCTTCACTCATTGCACATGATGGAATGATATAGTTTTAACAACTCGCACGCACGCAATATACATTATGCATAGTGTTGAAGTATTCCTGACCTCTAATGAACTGAATAATGTCGATATGTTATGAAAATATGTCTCTATATTATGTATGTACAAAAAGATAAACAAGTCGTTTGGTTATAAAATATAAACCTTGGTCATAACCATTGTGATTCTATGTATAAAAATGCAATAATCATTAAATTTGTTGATCACTCTGAAATATGACGATGGTTATACCGTATAACTAGTGAAACAGTTACAATGAGGGATGCCTTGTTGTTCATTCCTTTTTATGAAAGTGGATATCACAAGAAAGCATATGTAGCACCTATACCGCACAACCTGAATTATGACGTTTACACGAGCTATACCTCATGAATACTTATAAATATACGAGCAAGAAAATAGGATCTAAGAATATGATGCCAGTACATGTTAATGCTGGATCAGCATACTATCATCATTTTAAAGTATTTGGCACAAGTCTCTCGATTCGTAATTCTAATGTATCTTTTCTACAAGAAAGAATTAAAATATTTTGAGCAAAATTTACTGTTATAGTAACTGAACGTTACGTATAATCCAATGGGTATGAATTATGTTAATATTGATCTGTATTACTTAGCACCTTAAATTGTGATACTGAATGATCTCAACAGAATGCTGTTAATTATGTATCTTTTCATTAATCTATCCTTATTTATTATTTTTGTAATTGTAAATGTTGAGTCATTTATGGCAATATTTAGTTTAATAGTAAAACTATAGTATCCATTATCATGTCTTTTATGTTAGTATTTTGATCGTTTAACCACCACGACCTCGGATAAGATAACAGACAAAATAATAACGTTATGATCTCTGTCGTAAAAATCGTCATAATTTATTTTTTGATACTGTGAAATTTGTGCTTAGACGTGTTAAACCTGTTTAACTTCAACACATTACATGTGTTATACTGTCCAGTTTTACAATATAAAACCTGTCAATAACCATCAGAAAACGTCTTTGATATAACTCTCTGATGCTCCGATTGGAGCTATATGTGAAAATTTGTAATACGGAAGGTAAGGCGGTATGTTATTATACTGAAACATAGATGTAGTATTATACTATTCTGATCTTGTATCCGCCAAATGTGAGTTCACGTTTACCAAAGTATATAAATGAAAACATTAATCTGATGATGTTAGTGTTAGTGGCACCGAATCCTTGATACGCTAACGTTATCAGTTAGATTTTTTTTTTAGTTTTTTTGTATACAGTTTGATTTTGTTTGTTTATTGTTACGTCCTATTAACAGCCAGGGTCATGTAAGGACGTGTCAGGGTTGTTGGTGAAGAAAAGCTGGAGTACCCGGAGAAAAACCACCGGCCAGCGGTCAGTACCTGGCAACTGTCCCACATGGGATTCGAACCCGCATCCCAGAGGTGAAGGGCTTGTGGTAATATGTCAGGACACCTTAACCATTTGGCCACTGGGGCCCTTTTTTGTATACAGTATATATGCATTTTGTATAGGCGGTATAAAGTATGTATCATCTGGATTATAGGCATATCAACAGTGGTGTAATGTCATGGTTATAGTCATTGTTTTTAGATATACATATCAAATTGAACGTTATTAAAACACTTTGCAATAATTTAGTTTTTTTAAGAAATTGGAAAGAAGAGTTAAAACTAAGTTACAAGTTGTAAATTATTATGTAATTATATCCAAGATAAGGAAGCTAGTTCGACTGTTAAATGAGCTCATGTTGTAAGCAGTATCACCACAAATCCAATATGACTATATAAAGAAATACATAATATGTATATGCCTATATAAAACAGTAGTATGCCACGATATTGTATACGTTTGAGTATGTTTTATATCACAATCTAGTAAGTAGCATATAAGTGAAATGGTATCGAATTAATTATATTGTGAGGAAAGCAAACAAGGTAATACATCACCGTGTAAATGTAGTAAGATACTCACAGACACAGACTGAAAGAGAAGAAAAATAAGAATTAGATAACAAACAATAAAGATAAACAGACAGGTAGTACCTAGATATTATACACATATCAACCTGTTTTCAGGTGGATACGGTGATATATTTACATATGCCCCTATATAGTCAACGGGAGGAGAGTTGCGTTCAAATTAGCGTAAACGCAATGACGTATGAATACAAACGCAGTGCAGGTTCGGACTACTTCTAGTTCACGCTTCGATAAGATTTTGCGTCATAAGTTGACGGATTTTAAAATAACAATAAAGAGTTTTTATTAGATCCAATTAAATATGTATTTGACATCAAAACAAAACATGTGTTCAAGCATTGTAACGGTTATAAACTACAAAATTAATCGCTGGTCGGGGCTACAGCCGGGGAGCTTTCCTCAGGAATGTTCGGGGAATCCCATAGGCCTAGTTACGTCAGATGTACATGTGTGTACGGTCACTCATCTCACCTAAATATACAGAACATCTGATTGTCGGAGCATAATTCTGGCAGCGTCTAAGCGAACAATAGGTTAACAGATCATATACAGGTTTCCAGAAAAAAACATTACAGGTAGCCTATCCGAAACAGTACCTTCAGCTTAAATGGCCCTGTCTTTGCATTCAAAATAGGCCTAAACACACGCAAACACTTGTCTATCCTCCGTACAATAAAATAAAAGTCATGATTGCGAAAAATTTAGTGTATATCGCGTTCTTAGACCGATACATACATGACAAACATTCAGCAGCTCAACGGTCATACCATCAATAGGCTTTATCACAGTCACTTTCATCGGTTGAAAATCAAACATGGCGGCTCACTTCACTTCGGACCGCATCACTACCCTGACAACGATACATACCGGTAGTCGTTCCGCCTTGGTTATCTCAATTTTTATTTGAAATGGACATTATTAATATATATTATCAAATTGAAAAAAAAAATATATGTTGAAAATAATTGAAAAGTGTCATTGTTGTATTTCAAACCAAACTGCAGCTATAAAATTCAACAATCGGAACTATATCTTCGGTCATCCTGACTACCGTTGTTACCCAACTTAGCAACCATCACCGTTTTAAATTGTACGTAAAAGTAGATTTATTTATGTAAATATATAGATTGAACAGTGTTTTGATTGCGTTAAAGGTGGTATGAACGCAATGGGATACAGACATATTCTACATGTAGCGCTAACGCAATGGGATACAGACATATTCTACATGTAGCGCTAACGCGCTACATTGAATATGTCTGTATCCCATTGCGTTCATACCACCTTTAACGCAATCAAAACACTGTTCAATCTCTATTTATCAACTCGAGGAAGTGATATTACTCTAGGCCGAAGGCCGGGGGTTATATCACTTTCGAGGGTCGATAAATCGCCGTATCCACCTGAAAACAGGTCGATATTTGTTTTATTATATGACATTTACATAATGTAAACCATTTGACTACATGTATATATACACTAATTTCCCCTTCATGATATTGAGTAGAACTAGCCCTTCTCCACGATACTCAAGAGTCCTGTTGAATAATTGCGAAGAGAAGGATGAAGGCTGATAATATCAATAAAATAGAGAAAACATCACGTAATACACTTAACTTAATATTTGACAGAATCTGACAAAAATTGTACACACAGATATTGGCAGAGTCACATTGATTCCAGTAAACCTGCTGCTCTCCGTTTACATCTCGCTGAATGATGACGTCATAATATATTTTTGACGTCACGGAAATTCCCTTTACGCTATATTTGGGTACGACCTGGAGCCATTGGAATCTAATATCAACCTGTGAAATGATTGTGACGTCATTTCACATGACGTCACAATGCAAAATTTCTATATTTGGGTACAATCTGGGGGTTCTGGAATCTTATATCAACCTGGGATGACGTCATAATGCATAGTTCGCAATTTTCGGGTGGATATCGTGTTGTATCGTGGTGGTAAAATATAGTTTCAGCCAATCAGGAGCGAGCAAAACACACAGCCATATAATAATAGACAGTGTCATTCCCTGTTCTAGACATTATAACTTTTTGAATCTGCTATATAATTTTACTAAAGTTACAAAATGAGTGTTGAAGGAATTTTTTTCATAGGCAGTTTAATAATTTCAAAATCAAACAATTTATATTTTTCTGGATTTGTTGTCACTTATCATTTGTCAAATACGCGCCACGTTATCACCGATAAAAAACCATATCGCCCAATTATTCCGAAAGAAGTGCATAAAAATATATTGCACAGATATTTTTAGATAACGTTATAGTCTACGTTACCAACAGGTTTCGTGTTCGTGGCGCTTTAAAACAAACGCTTGGCGCTTGAAAACAAATGCTTTAGTCTTAAGCATAAGAGAATACATTTTAATGTTAATATATTTTTGGTATAACAGTGGATTATTTCATCGGAGAAAGAACCATCATTTGGCTGTGTCTTCTATATGGAACTACAGGTGTAATCTGGTAATGATCACAGTACATATAGACGTACATGCATTGACATGCGGGTACATAAGATATACGGGTGCATATGATCAAAACAGGAAGTGCACAAAATGCGTTTTCATTATGTTTTTTTTTTTTTCAAATTCAAACATTTAAATTCACACTCATATAAAAATGAAAAAAAAAGATAGAAAATAACAAAACAATTATAGCATTCCATGGTCATATTGACAACAGAAAAATATCGACTACGGGGTACGTCCTCATTTGATACCTTTTTCTTTGGTCGATATAACCATGTACTGACCTCATCAAAATGCTATATTTGTATAATATGTGAATGGAAATTTTTCGTCAGAACGTATGTAAAATTATTGTTTTGATTAGTTTAACGGTTGTATGGTTAATGAAATTGCTATATTGACAGGTAAATAGAAAAGGACGAACAACATCTAGTAATCAAACGGTACCATTATCAAATTCACTTTGAAAAACAATTAGTTGGTTAAAACGGTGTATTGGATTTGTTTTGCAAACTTTTTTATACATTTATTGTTGATGTTTTTTTCTAAAAAGTCCTCTAATTTTATTCTAATATCATACAAATAGGTTATTATATATAGGTCTAATTTACTGCAGCCATATAGTGGAGCGGCTAAGCATGAAAATCGTTCAAATTTTGAAGAAAGCATGAACTTTTCCATATGGCTTCTTTGGAACATTAGGGTTTATGAAAAAAATGGACCCCAAAAACTCATGGCCCCTAGCGGCCGCCATATTGGTTTCCAAAATGGGCGCAAATAACCACCTTCTTTGACCCATAACTCACGTTCTATACTAGCTAAATCCAAACTTTGAACGTCTACACACATATTATTGATACATATAACATTATGGTTGTTTTAAACCTTTATGTAGAAGGACCGCCATTTTGTATTTAAAGATGGCCGCCAACTTTGCGAGCTAGATCTTTATATATAATGCATTTTTAAAAACGGATAAGCTGACTTTAAGCAAATATAGTGAGAGTAATTATATTTGTGTAGTGTTTGATAAATAAATAATTTGATTCATATTTTAATTTCACCATGATAGACATTTTAAAATCCAAGATTGCCGTTTAAATTAAAGGTGTTTCCGTATATAACTCTGTAAATTATCGAGCAAAAAATAAAGTTAATAATTTTAAACGTCTACACCTATATTATTGGTACTTATTATTATGGATACTTAGGATCATTTTGTTAGTGCTAAACTTCATGTAGAAAGGCCGCCATTTTGCATTCCAAGATGGCCGCCAAATTTACTACATGTACCTATATCTATATATAATGATATAATAATGATTGGCTAAGCTGACTTTAAGCAAACAAAACACCTGCAGATACAGTGAGTATTTATATTTTGTAGTTTTTGATACAAACTAATTCGATTCTTATTTAGTTTTTAAGATAGCCGCCAATTTCAAATTCAAGATGACCGGCAGCATTGAATTAAAGGTACATAAATTAACCGAAACGGCTAATAATTTATGAAACATTACTCTAAAACTTGAGTCCCAAATGTTATTAACTTCTGTAAATATCACACTTAGCATTATTCTCTTAACCAATATGAATACATGAATTAAATGCAAACGTTAATTTCCATAAAGCATGCCGTTTATGATCGCGACGTCGTCCTTATACTTCATCCATTCAGACAAATATCAGACCTTTAACTATTTCAGTGTACAGCAGCTTGAAAAACATTCATGTTTCACATCGATTTTCATGCATGAAAGATAATTATAGTTCTAGAATCAAATTTTACAAGATAGTAATATCTGCAATTCTGGAAAGAACGGCCATACAAGAACTCAGTGCTTTAACTCTAAAAAGAGGCTTAGGCATAGACTTTTTAACACAAAATGTAAGTTCATATATGATTAGAGAAAATAATCACAAATTGATCTTTTAAATCGTCTATATCGTGTAATTGGAAATAACCTTTCCCGAAGGAGATTTCCATCATCACAATAACCTATTGGTATACTTTACACTGTCTACAAATGCAAGATGTGCCAAAACCTTATAGAAGGTACTGAAGAGACTCATTGGTGTCATTCGGAAGAAACATAAACTATACAGAGCAGAGCAAGTGTTTTCTCAAAACCAATTAAGGACCATATTTTTGAAAGTGAAACTACTTAATGCATATGGATGATATCACACCTCTATTCCTGATCACAGCAAGTGAATTATCAGAAAATATTTAATCAGAAATATCAGACCTGCAGGCAGAAGTACTAAATACAAGGGTAGCATTTGTCTTCGTCTTCCAAAGCAGGCTTCATAGATGAGATAGCAAGGTTTTGACTCCAAAGCTTGGATGTCTACCTCGTCTGACATAACCCCTTGTGGTACGTCTGTCAGTTTGACACTAGTGGCACTAGAATTAACCACAAACAAGTCCTTGCGAAGATAGTCATAAGTACCTTTAAGTCAAAACTTTACAAATGTTAGCTGAACCTCCGAGCTAGAACTTCCAATCACATTACTGGAGATGAAGGTGGCGAAGGCAAAACAGACGATGATGTTGAATTAAGAACAAATATGAAGCACAATGCTAGCAGTGCAGTATATGTAAACTAAACCCACCTAAAACGCCACTGTCAGTAAAACATGCATACGGCACCAAGTACTGAGTGAAAATATATTGCAGCGATGGAAAACAGTAAGACTTCAAAATAAGTACAAACAAAGGAGATGGTAGAGAGTATAAACAATATTAGGACCACATGGACAGCAAACTAACTTAGTCAGATATTGGTCATCTGGAACCTTGCCGAATTCAGTTCTGGTTGACGTCGATATATGACAAAAAAATGGGACCGATAGTGCAGGCTGCTGATTATGTCACCAAGAACTCTTTGGCGGTCTACAACCCCAGCTCCTATATAGCGTTTGCCTTGATAAGGCGCTAAGTAAATTGACAGACATCTTGAAAAGAGAAAAAAACAAAGAAGCCCTAGCCATTAAAAGAAAACACTTTCATCAATGTTGCTAAAGGTAGATAGAGATGACAGACGTTTGTATGATCTAACGAAGGAATTCATACATGCACATGATAAGTAAGGTGGATGTGTTCTCAGACACCATAAGGTGAAATGTGTGTCTAGATGTTCTCAAGTGGTTATGGATGACTTGACAGTTCCTTATGAGTTACGATATGAGGAAGGAATCGAAAGGAGGAAAACGAAGTATTAAGGTTTGGTAGAAGATGTCAATACCCTAGAATGTAGGAAAGGGTGTTTCCTGCACGTTCAACTTAAACACTATTGCCAACATTGAAAGTAATGGGAAGTGACAAGAAATCAACTGGGGATTTACTCTCAAAAACAGAAGAAAATGCACCCTAATGTCGCAGTAGAAGTGACAAGGTATGAGTTAAGTGAAATCTGCAAATGGGCAGTGATTTGGTCAATCGCTGTTGACTTGCGACTTGAGAATTCGATAAAGCCCATGAAAGATGATCCTCTGCAGAGTTGCAATTCAAGGCATTGCATATATTTCAACAATTTCAGAGTGTTAACTTGATTTTTTGCTCGATCACTTACAGAGTGAAATACGGAAACAACTTTAATATAAACGGCCATCTTGGATTTCAACATGGCGGTCATGTTGAAATTAAAATAAGAATCAATTTATTTATGTATCGAACACAACACAAATATCCATACTCTCACTATATATGTTTATAGTCAGCTTATCCATGTCACTGCATTATATATATAGATATAGCTGACAGTTGGCGGCAATCTTGAAATACAAAATGACGGTCCTTCTAAATGAAGATCAATAATATCGGTGCAGACGTTTAAAGTTTGGGTGTAGCTGGTATAGAACGTGAGTTATGGGTCAAAGAAGGTGGTTTTTTTTCGCGGCCATTTTGAAAACCAATATGGCGGCCGCTAGGGGCCATGGTTTTTTTGGGGTCCATTTTTTTCCTGAAACCTCATTCCCAAAGAAGCCATATGCAAAGTTTATGCTTTCTTTTTAGCAGCTCAACCCTGATAGTGTTCTAAAGGGAATATAAAACTAACCGCAGTCTACATTTAGGAGGCACCTTTCTACAGTATATTTACACTTTAAATCAAATACTTTTGTTTAATGTATTTTCTACTTCTCAAACATGTCTAATACGTTGTTAGTCATAACGATGACTTGATTACGAGGGATACCTCGTTAACTTAGCTTTATGAAAGTGGATATAACAAGAAAGCATATGTATCACATATACCGTACATCCTGAATTATGACGTTTTCACAGGCTATACCTCATGGATACTTACAAAAATACCAGAAGATAGGAACTATAAATATGTTGTTGCACATGTTAAATGCTGGATCAGAATACTATCATCATTTTTTAAGTATTTGGTTCAATTTTATCAACATGTAATTCTAATGTGTCTTTCCTACAAGAAAGAACTAATTTATTTTGAGCCAAATTTACTGTTATAGTAACTGTTCTTTATTTATAATCATATTGGTATATGTTATGTTAACATTAGTTATGTCTGTATCACTTAGCACCTGGGATTTTTAAGAATGGGGTACATATTCATCTACGTAAACGTCTCGCACTTTTATTTTTTTTATTTCACGTAGAGGTCATTTAATTTTTTGTTATTCTATGGAGTATCAATACGTTTATTTCGTTTTCTGATATCTAATTTTATGTTGGGCTACGGTGTGTATATTTTGAACAGCAAGTAATGATCTCAACAGAGTGTTGCTAATTATGAGGTTTTTTTTCAATAAATCCAATCATATTTATGCTTTTGGTATTTGTAAATATTTTGTCAATATTTAGATTAATGATACAGCTATATTACCCATTTTAATTTCTTCTATAATATTAGTCTCGTGTCCTTTAACAACCATGACATCGGATCAGCTAGCAGACATAGATAAAAACATGGATGATCTCTGTAGTAAATTCGGCTTAATACCTTATCTTAAGGTAAGATAGTGAAATTTCATCTCACTAAACTTTGATTTAGCGTGTTTACCTACAACACATTACTAATGTTAACATAACTTTAAGTGATACTGACATAACATATATTCTTTCATACCTACGGGTGTAATACTGGCTGGTCTAGGGCTATACACCCATGTCGTCTGAGGCTGTATTGCATGGCTACCCATGCAATAAAGCCTCGTGACGTCACAGCGTCAACATAATCACTCTATCCTCGGTAAAATATTATTTTTATTTTCACAAAATTTACTGGTTTTACTCTAAAAGATGCAAACAACGGAATTTGTGTTGAAAATATCACGTAATTTTTCATGTATAGAACATTGACTTCCAGTCGTGGATTTCTTCGAATTTATTTCAAAATGGCTGGATATTATAGCTGTAAACTTGCAGTAAAACGTAGAGATATGAAAGAAAAATACTCTTTCATAAGCTGATATGACGGATAGAGATATTCTACCCCCAGGATCACAAAATGTTGCAAAACCCTCGTTAAGCCTAAGAGTTTACTACATTTTGTGACCCTCCGGTAGAATATCCCTATCCTTCTTATCCAGTCATACAATATAAAGCTTGGTAATACTCATCAGATAACTGTCGTCTCTGATATAACTATCTTATGTTTCGATTGCAGCTTCATGTGAAAGTATGTAATACAAAAGGTAAGGTGGTACGTTATTATACTTATATTAATGTAAGTGTCACCGAATCCTTGATATGCTAACGTTATCAGTTTGAAAATAATTTATAAGGATTATCTATGTATATCAACTGGATTAGCTTGTACACTACTTTTTGGCAAATTGCAACTGTTATGTACTTTGTTTACACCATTATTATGTTTGCGGTTAATAAAAACATTGAGTTGTTGATAATACTTGCATAGTCTTGATTAATAGTGTCACCTAATCACGGATATGTTACTGGTGATATTCTAACAATAAGTGATACGATTTTGATATAGATATATAATTGGTATCCACTCGATGATTTATGATACTGCTGTGTCCGTTTAATACTATGATAATACCTGAGGGGATCGCGACACACAAAGAAAGAACATACGTTATTTAGACGTGTATGTTCAATGGCATTTCTCTATTTATACTAGTTTAACGTCTCAGTAAATGATTCACTATTGTATATGACTGACAATTTGATGAAATATGATACTTACTTCGAAGTCATTTCCCTTGTACTGTAACATAGAAATGATTGATTTAGCGAGAATGAGACAACAACAAAACCTCATATAGATTCAGATGGGTTAGTGTTGATAACCAACATATACAAAAACTAGTCTTGTTATTGTCTGTTACTATGATTGATTCAATCAAAGTGATACATGTAAATGTCTGATGTCTCAACGCCACAGAGCCATTAACGATATACTATAACCTATAAATAATCTTACAGTTATCAATGAAGCAGATTATATTCCTCTTCTCTGACCACAATATAAATAAAAGAAAATGTTCCTACCGACAGAAGATACACATCGTAACTTACCTGACAACGAGGACAGGTCAGCTGTGAAAAAAATAATCAAAGTTTAAATTAAATCACGACATGAAAGACATGTATATACATCTTTATATTTATATAGCATTAATATTATTTATTTATACGCCAATGTTGTTTGCGGACCATACCAAGTAATAGTTCATTAGATAACGTTTCTGTTGCCATATATATATATGTATATATATGTGTGATATATGAACAGGAACATGTTAGTAGAACAATTCAGTGGGAAATATGGCTTATGGTAATTACAAATAAATAGCTCGAATTCTTAGTTACAAGTCACAAATATTAATTGTTGCTAACAAGAAGCCAATGAGTTTTAACGGTCATCTTAATACAAAACAAGGCACCACAAATAATTTAAAGATACTCCACCGTTGACAAATAAGCACGATAATATCAGCGATCGTTGGATCAATATTAACACTGTGTAATTTAGAGTTGATCAAAGTCATCTATTTCATCAAGTGTCTTTTTTACCCCATGACCTCAATTGGGTGTCAAGGATACTCATTTGATCAAACTCAATAGCTCTTCATTCTAGCATGTTATAGGCCCAATACCAGGAAGCTTATTAATTATTGTTAATTATTTCTCTCTATTGAAGTCATTACAATATATCAGGCGCGTTTTGCTACGGTGGCCTTAATTGAATGTCAAGCTCATCAATTTGAACCAATCTGATTGTCCTTCCAAGTAAACATCAGTTCCGATGTCAGATATCTAGTCCTCTTAGCTATTGTCAAGAAGTCGTTTTAAGATTTAAGCCTATACAACCCCTGTGTCATTGAATGAAAGTCATTCATTTGAACAAACTTCGTATTCGTTCATCACATCAACCCACTGCCCATACACTGGGGCTTTCAGTTATCGCGGAGAAGTCATTTGTACGAAAGGTTTGCGAACGAAACACGACAGACAACATTAGACAAAGCGTTATGACTATAGGTTATCCTTATCTTAAAGGTCAGATGACTTAAAATCTCCATAAATGTTATTGCAACATCGTATTCTGTAAGGAACATGACAGTTATTTATGAAGGAATCTTAAGGCGAGTCTTGAACACTAATTTTCAAATTTTGGTAAGTCCCACAAGAAAATCTTGAGTCTATGACTCATCTAGGTCCCGTAATCACTGCTTGGTCATGGCTTTATATTAACTCACAATCCGTAAATTATTTGATCCACATCCCAGTAGTTATTACACATATTCAGCAAAGCGTACCACTTTATTGGAAGGAAAAGGAAACTGGATACTATGATAACAAATTCAATGATAAAACGCTAGAAACTGCACTGAGCTAGCATCTAGTACTCGACGGCTTAACGTTTCGAAATTATTATAGCAAATAGGACACCATATACGCTTGGCAATTTATTGTAAAATATTAGTTTAATATGCATGTTTTTAGAGCTTATCGCAGTTCTAAATATATTTTAATCGATACATATTATGAAATAGGTAAGTAATGTGCAGATATACACACAATGCTGTACCAATAGGGTTTTATCTTATGGAGAAGAGTTCACAAAAATTTGAATGATGGATTAATTTGAATTATTTTGATCAGTGCAATAATAAATCACAATAGATAAACGTGTGAGTTCATCAACTATCCGTGTTTGTGCCCTAAACATAACCATTTACTAGGATATTTGACCAAAAATGATTTTTGTTTCCTTTCTCAAAAAAGGAAGTAATCAGCATTACATTTTAGCATTACATTCATACTTAAATAAAAGAGTTAAATAAATCGACAATATGAATGCATTGTGGTTATCAATTGAAATCAAACTTAAAAAATAACAAATATTGCAATTAGAATACGCGCGTGGCCAATTGATGCTTTCGATATCAAAACGCAGACGTTAATATTTGACCTCACTATTTGCGGGTTCAAACGTCTTATATATGTGATCAAAGTCGATTTGATATATAAGATTATAATGTCATAAGCTGGTGTAGTGTGAAATCATTATTAAATATTTATATTTTCACTTCGCTCCGCCTCAATGAAACTAGTAAACTCCGATCACTTCATTTCCCAATGAAGATGCTTGGTCACGCGCTGACCTCTGACCGGCGTGAGAATACATTTTGACATTGTTTACATTTTAACCTAGTTTTACGCCGCTTCAGTTTTGAATGAACTTTCTGGGATGTGGCCTATCGCTGTACATTTAGAAACACAGACAGAAATGTTTGATAAAGTGATATTAGAAATTGTTAGTAATATGATATTACAGATATTTTACACGTATTTTAAAGAAACGATGACTTAGGCTCAAGCCCCGGAAAATGCTGAACATAGGCTACTGAGCGCAGCGATGTTCATCACTCATCGAAGTAGGCATAATCGAACGCAAATAGTTAGGATAATGTGTACAATATATAGATCTATATGTGAAACGGTGACATACATGTAAGCTTAGAAACGATAGATTCCATAAAAATACGCTCAAATACCAAACAGGCTGATTTCAGTGACATAGGCCTAAGCCTAACGAAACGATTCTGCGAGTGTCAAAACCCACGGCATTCGAGGGTCGTTGGAAACCACCAACATTTCAAATCAATGTTTCTCTACTTACTTTATACAGAATTTTAATCCTAAAACTCCAGTTGACAGAGAAGTTATCACATTTCAAGAATAACACACAAGTCTTCCAGTGATCTGCGACTAAATCCCACATTTTAACACGTTTTATTGAGCCCCTGAAGCATGGTTCTTGGACTGCATCGCATACCATAGACACAGGGGTTGGATTTCACAACAGGTTTAGTTAATAAACATTTAACTGCCAGCTACAAACAATTACCAGACGGAAATACAACATTCAGGTACATTCCACAACAATCGCAATTGATTTTTAAAAGATTTGATTATGTTTAGATACCAACTATTCAGCATTTTCACCACAATCGTCATTTTCTTCAAAACCGGACCCCTGCTAAATCGAGCAACCGGATTACACGTTGACTGCACTGCTAGTACTGCGCAGTATTTTTTTATTTGAAGCTACATGATCATGTTTTCATGATAAAATTTAAGCCATTAATTCTTGTACATAAAAACAATATTTCAAAATCGGCGTTTTTATTTGTAACAACGCGCAAAGAATGAAGTTATTTTCGGAACTACATTTTGTGTTGCCTTGGTGACGAAAAGAACTGACTGGCGGCTGTTCTGTAGCTGTACATACATGTACGATAACTGGTACAATGTTGCAAATTGTATAATAATCTTATACCGAATACATATAATTTCAAAAGCGGGATATTTAAATTGGTTAACGTAAATATAAGGATTGATTATCAATTTTGTTGCTTGCATTGACTGATGAAGAAAGTTAATCTCGTGCAAATGTTACATGAACTGCTTCGCAGTTCACTTCATTTGCACGAGATTAACTTTCTTCATCAGTCAATGCAAGCAACAAAATTGACAATCAATCCTTAAATGGTTTAAGTCGTTATAATATGTTCTGAATTAAGACCGTTGACCTGATACATTTATCATAGTGGGATACATATTATTGATGTGATAAAAAACAACATAAAATAGGTATTTCATTAAACAACACATACATGCGAATATGTATCAAATTGTAAAATCGTAAAAACATTATTCGTCATAGAACATGACAATCACAGTTGCATTACTACAATAGGAGAATTTTTCTGACTCGTGTGTGGGTTAATATTGCATTTCCTTTCGTTGCTCATTGGTATATTCCTGCAAGTTATACGTTGTTATATATTGGTATACAATGTAAGAATTGACACATTCCGATGACACCACACTGAATATGATTCTGTGGTGTGTCTGAACTCTCTAACACGGAAACATGCATTTGTTTTCATTGTTTTATCGATTTCCCTTCGTTTAAAATCGATATGACATTAAAAAAACACCAAATGGATATAGCGAAAAACAACAGGTTGCTCTGATAGGTTTCCATTTTTATGTCAATCGTCATCACAGCTGGTCGTTCTGACTACGATGACGATATGAATACAAAAGTGGGGTGTTCAGGACATAGTTGCCGACTTAGTCCTAATATAGTCAATCGCAATGGTCACGTGCCCACGTGAGGACATGTGTACTAAAGAAAACGCTCTGATTGGGATCGTAAGACGTCCAACAATGTGATTCATTTGACAAATTGACAAATTGTCTGGAAGATCATTGAACACGCCATGTATAAAACAAAATAGCGATTTTCGATAATTTAAACTTAAAAGCAACAATAAATCAGATGTGGTATCACATAGTCACCATACTACTCTAAAATAAGACGGGGAATAAGTATCAACCACTTAATGTCTTACTTAAAGTTTTAAGGAAAAGAAAGAAAACAATACTCACACATTCACACCTGGTTTGTCCGCACGTCTTTTCGAAAATACAAATATAAAATATAAAGTAATGATAAACATAGCTCCTAACTGCATCAGAACAGGAGGATATATCCAACTTGAGTATTCTTAAAGCAATTGATTTACTAGGTAAGATAATTGTTTAATTTAGATCAATCAAATTAATAAAAAAAAATACTGGCGATATTATGGAATTGAAAATGTATCCCCATTTAGATATATTTTCTCTAATCTATAAATTGACATTCTTGATCTCTTTCATAACATTCAACATAAAACTCACCTGGCAACTAGCTGGTGGCTGTAAAGTAGAAATGTGTCAATTATATTTTTACTGAATAAACAATCCACATTTTTTCAAACGGGTAGTCCTCACTTACACATGAACATGGTTTAAATTGAAATTATATTAATTGTGAGCAATGGTGAATTTTCCAGATTTTTTTTCTATATTATGTTGGTTAAGGCACCAATGGTATCAAAGTTTATATTGTTTGATAGAATTATCAACTATCGTGTCAGACATGTATTTGGATATTATACTATTCCATTATCGTTTACTTACTCACAACCCAACCAAATCATCTTTTCAGTTAACATATGTTTGTGTATATGTATCGATATATGGTCATATTGGGTACAATATGTTAACCATGATTAACATGGAAACTGGAAATTACAATATCTACATTTGTATAGCAACATGGCACGAACATAGCAAATCGACATTAGAACATAAAGGAAGCATCAATATGAATTTATTACGAGATAATTGAATCCGCCATAATAGTCTTATTACAATGATAATCGACTGTTCATAAGACAAAACACTTTTTTCAAGTTTTTTTAATATTTATTTGCTTTATTATCCAAGGACAGTTTTCGATTAACGTAAAACAATAAAGCAAATTAAATCAATATAACAGTGATTTTCTTTCTTTAACTTTGCAAATACCTCTTATATATTGATTTCAATAGAATTACCATCATTAAATAAATTTAAAACCAAACAGGTGTTTCATTATTATAATAAGCCTACCTGTGGCCGTGTATCCCGCTGTGCCATACTTCTGCAATGATAATAAACGTAATATTATCTCTATTTCTTTTGTGCCAGACAGAATAAGCCGATTGACCGAAATACAGTTTATTCAGTAATTGTTATACACGTACAGCCGATTTCCATTACATAATAACAATCTATGAAGTCTAGGTTACAGTGGTAAATTTTTTGTAAACATGTTTTTTATAGATCAAGATGAATTAATTCTGGTGATTTGAATATGTCAATTTCAATGTTTGCGAACGGACGGTCATGATAATGATTTATTATAGAACTGACAATACCGACACATTAACTTTCAAAAAACGCCTTTAAATAGGACCCAATTTCATTATCATCATTAAGTTAAATGATATTCTTTCAGTGATAAATGTTTGCTGGCTCCGTAGATCAAATTTGCATGTTTGTGTTTTCCAAAGAGCTTTTATATAGGACGAAGCCCGAAAGGACATGCATTTCTATGTAAGCTGAGTTATAAATAGGTTTAGCTTGAACAATCGTAACTGTTACAGTGTATTAGAAAGTTGGTTAACAACCAGTGTATCATCAACATTTCTTCTTCCTTCCACATAAACAACTCGTTGCAATATTTCAGCATTCGGCTATTTTGTCCACACATAAAACATATAATATTTACTGTTGTATGAAGTGTCAACTGGTGTGAAGTTGGACATTTTCATTTCAACATTGATCTTAAATGGCAACTTTATTTTAGACCATTATTACAAGAATATGTACTTACATTCTTCGAATGTAATGTTGTCTTGATTTTTGAAATATTAAAGATTGTTTGTATTTCAATTATGTAGAATTTATTTTAATTTATTTAAGAAACATTTTTATTATTATCACGGATTTTGTCAACCTCTTGATCAGACCTTTGAGACGATTCATGAAATATGACGACCATAATCACCGTGTGTTAATGTCACCGGAGCTAGGTACCCCCTGCAGCGAGAGTGGGAAAATCAGGATTTGAACAAAGCCAAGATTGTCGCTTTTATCTGCATTTTGAGATGTTTTTGGATACTGATGTTTAGAACACGTGTTTCCGAATATATCAGCCACAAAATGTGATACAAATGGTTTTCGAGAAAAGTCGCAAACAAACTTGACAGATAT